>NW_027094372.1:0-112346 GCF_029207755.1 Chamaea fasciata
GAATGGCACTGAGATATATGTATACACTTTCTTTTTCTTTTCCCGCTGAATGGGGGCTACTTTGCTATTCAACATTAACCTAAAAACCAAGTACCCTAAAATATAAAAAGTATTTTTGCGAATCTCTGCTATCCCCCGTGATGGGTAGTGTGTGAATAGAAAACTTGGAGACAGTAGCATAAAACACAAAGGCAGGAAGGGAGTAAGTGTTTATCACGATGTGCAGAATGCACCTCTCTGCTACAGCCTTGAAAGCTGCTTCTACAAGCTGGCAATATTCAGTTGCTGGAAGACAATATAACTAATCCAGACATGTTCAGCATGTAGAATTCCAGAATCTCAGCCTTGTCCTTCCCTCACGAGCAACAGGAATTGGATTCATTTTTTCCCCAAAGAAAAAAATCACTTGAAAGTCTAGAAGTTAGAATCCAAGAAAGATATCACATCTGCTTCAGTGAGTTTCTCTCTTTTGAACTTGGGGAGGAATGATTTTACTGTGCCAGAAATGCAGGAATTGTGTTGTTACATGGAAGCTTTAAAAAAGCAAAGACAAAATTTGAGCACTTCACTTCTTTTTCTCCTTGATATTCATTTTCCCCTGAATTTCAGCCAAACTGCCAATTCAAAACTCATATCATTGCTTAGTGTATGGAAATTCCGATAAAATTAGTGTGTCAGTTAAGAAGAAAACAATGTGAAATAAAGAAAGTGAATGTGAAAATAGTAATTTGAAATAAAATAGTTCAGTTAGATGGTCTAAAATCTTCTATTAGTGAAAAAAAATCACTAGATCTAATGTAGAATAACAAGAGTTGTCAGAAAAATATCTCAGAAATACTTTTACACACACACACACACACACATTCCTCTGTGTGTGTGTGTACACTTCTCCCCATCCTACTGCTTTTTCTTCCTGCTTTCTCCCCTGTAATTTTTTAAGAGCTGGTATTTGTCATTTTCATTCTATTCGCCCAGAATAAAATTTCCAAGAAGTTCCCTAATGTTCTTTTTGGCTTTTGAGAATTAAAACAAAGAAAAAAAAAAAAAAACAAAAAAAACAAAAAAAAACAAAAAACACCCCCATAATTAAGAACAAAACCCCAGGCCTTTCCCACATTTTTAAAAGCTTTATATTCCTGCATTCTGACACAGACAGAATCCACAGGACAGTTCAAACAAGTGGGCTGTTATCCTCTCTCTGTTTCTATGGAAATGAGTGTCAGACCACTTAAAACAAAGCACATACCTTACAGTAATCACTACATTTTGATTATTTAAAATAACAGAGCGCAGTTTTCCCAATCCAACCTCTATTTCTATGGATACAAGCTGAAAATCGTTGTAGAGAAGCCTGTTCCATAGTTTTTTCCAATTCTGAATTTGTTTTGGATGCTGTAAGTTCTCACAAGGCGCTATGGATGATACGATCTAACAAGAGCTTCAAGTGTGCTGTAATTTGAACTGGAGAGGACCAATTCTGTGAGCCAGAGTTAGGAAACATTCTTGTGTGTGTAAATAGAAATTGGAATGAATACTGAGTGAAGTACTCCACCCAGCAGGTTTAGAAGGAGGGGAATGATTTGCTGTTTTCTGCTATTTTTTGACTTGCTTCAGAGAGAGTGAGCTGAGCTAAGCAAGTTCTGAGTTTGGTGATCATGAGCTGCTCCTTGGCCAAACTAGTCAAAACACCATAGAGACCCCCACCACTTCACGAGACAGAAGATGTGACCCATGAAGTTTGCAAAGCCAGTCTCCTCACGTTTCATTTGGAATGAAACCTCACTCCATTTCCTCAGGAGAGGCAGCAGAAGGTCCCCGCTCCCCACCCCCCTGAATGCTGCCAGTCTTGCTGGCACTTCTCCTGTACGCAGATTGTTTTTTCTAGCAGTGCACCTGGCACTTGTATAGACATGAAGTGAGAGGCATGTCCCATCTCAGAGAGCTTACTGCTGCAAACAAGAGAATGTCCCTGGTCACTTCCCGACATGATGTTTCAAAGACACAGTGGGAAAGACTGTGTGTCCTGCCCCTCAGTTAGGAAGGACATTAGGCCACAGTTACTGGGTGGAGCACGGTCAGGGAAATCACCCTCTTTGTCAAAGTGCTTTACTACGGTTTTATGAGCCTGCCTCTGATGGGTCGTTATCATGACACTGTTCCCCTTCCGTAAGTATTTAAGACAAGATTTTCCAAAATGACCAATGACTACGTACTTGAAATTCAAGACAGAAGCTTTTCAAAGCCACAGAATCAATGTCAAAACACTGAAAAAACTGTGGCTTTTCCAAGAGCCTTGAAAAAATCGGGCTTCCAGATGTCTCAAGTTAGGTATGCAAAGGCATGCAAAACTGATGGTGTTTCAGAAAAGAATAGCCCGTATCAATATCTAATCAGTGAGAGTTAATAGTTTTGAGATCCAGACCTCAGGCTAATTCGACCTGAGCACAGTGAAATTAGAAGCATATAACAAAAATTTAAAATGATATTGCAGTGCTTATAAGTGCCTGCTTTTCCCATCAAGACTGTAAGGGCTCCCTGGTAAATTCTGTGACTCAGTGACTTTGTCAAACTCAGACTGGATGATGCTTGAAGATTATTCCATGTGTATAAGGTGGGAAGGATTTCAGTACACAGAAATACCCGAGAATCGCAGTAGATACTCAGAGGTGCTCTCAGCAAATGCCTCCTCTGGCTATGCACAGCCTGCTCATTGACACTTTTCTGTCCTCTTCCCTCTTTTTCTGGTCTTTCCACCCATCTTCAGCACCTGGGCATGCGGCCCAGTTCCAGAGTCTCACCATGCTCTGACTCAAACCCCTGATGCTCATAATGCCTGGTCGGCAGATCCTCCCATATCGACAGGCTCTAATATTCCTCGTGGGAGGAAGATAAATTGCCATTAGTCAGGCTTAAAATGCACTCCTTGCACTCCAGCTGAAATAACTACGGGATTGGAGGAGGAGGAAGAAGAGGAGGAGAGATGATTTTGTTTTACAGCATCTAGAGTAAAAAAAGTTGTGGTTTTACCTCAGCCTTGCCAGCCCACTCGTCTCCTGGGTCCATACACGGACCTTGCACATACCCTGGACTCCTCGATGCCGAACTCCTGGAATTCAAGCTCTGCAATGACTGTGTCCAAGTGTGTGAGCTGGCACTGGGCTGATCCCAGCAAGGATCATGGAGGTGCAGGGCACAGGGCATTTGGACATGTGATGACAAAGAAGAGATAGTGTTGGGAGCATTCCCTTCTTGGGAGGCTGTGCCGAGGAGGTGGTCCTGTCAGCCCATCCCTGGGCAGCGTCACCCTCTCTCCTTCTGTCATCCCATGCCTCAGGGTGCCAAAGGCTGGAAAGCAGGAAGATTTGACAAAGAGCTCTATATCACACATGAAATTTGGGGAAAAACTGAAGGAAACTTTTCTGTGTAATAGTTGTGTAAACTGAGAGCGAACACTGAGAGCTACAGTTTTAAGGTGCGATTTTGGATTAAATGTATTCCCTCTGAATGCTTTCTATACTTAATTTATACATAAAAAGAAACATTTATTTTAAGACACTAATGCGTTTCTTACCAAAGGAGTGAAGGGTGGGAGATTGCAACTCACAGATGAAGTGAAGTGAAACCACCACAGGGGTTACTGTAACTGTAAGTGGGGTATCCCAACAGCAGGACAGGTTTGGGCTGGGATTAGCATGGGCTGTATAGCTGGGGTCATGCAAAGGTCTGTCTGCAGCCCTTCTCATAGTCCCTCATCTGCAGGGAGAGGCTGTAGGCCTGGAGATCAGGCTGAGTTTGGGAAGGGTCAGGAGGACGCCGTTACGGAGTGATGTAAATGCGTATCAAGAGACTTGAGGGGTGGCAATGTCAGCTATAGAACAGCAAGGATCCATGGCTAACGGCTGGAGATAGGGGCTGCCTGAGAAGGACGGGAGTGCTTAAGGCTGAAATCAGAAGAGAAACCTCGGTGAAGATTTTGTGTTAGAAATGGTCTCATCTGCCAAATCAGATATTTGTCTTCAGGATTGCACGAGTAAGGAATCCCACAGCAAAGAAAAAGGTTCAGGTTTGGGAGCAAAGGCAAGTTGGGCAGGACTGCGGGGCTGGGGCTTGGCTGTTTACCTTCTGTTCAGGACAGTAAAGGCCTCAGAGGACGTAACTGAGGCAGGAAAGGGTCGCTTGGCTCAGTTAGTCTTGTATCTAGAACTGTTCCTTGAACAAGGGGGGGAGCTGAGGTTCATGCAAGGGACCAGGAATTGCTTTTTAGCCTTGAAAATGCCAGAGGGGTGTGTGTAACTTGGATATGATGATAAGTTCATCTGGCAAGAATCACAGAATATTTTGATTTACTGAAAAACCGGGCAGCTCAGAAGTTACTACTCGACTCATTGCTGCTCCCATCTGTTGCACACGTAAGCACAGCAGAACAGATGATTTTTTTCTGAGCCTGAGGTCTTCGACTGACCCTCCGTAAATGCGTCTTGCCAAAAAGCAGACTCGGGGGAGGAAAGTTGTCAGATATAATAGAGAAAGAAAAGGACACAGGCTTCAAAGTCCACTCCAGCAGAACATGGAAGTGACCTGGCTGGAAATGAAACCCGTAGTCTGCTTCCCCAGCCTCCTGGAAGCCTCTAACAGCTCCACAGGCAGTGAGGGGAGAGAATAATTTCACTTCAAGTTGAAATAAAAATAATTTTCAGTAGCATTCTGCAGTACTTTTAAAATACTAGAACCGTGAAATATAGTGTGATGATAACTATCAGGCTTGTAAGCCTGGTAACTAGGACTTTTACCTTGAAGATCTCAGTATGGGTACTTTAAGCCTTTTAAAACAGAGTTAAATCAATTTTTTTTCCCCTAGTTCTGCTAGCACTAGCCTTTCTTTTCACCCCCTCAAAAATAGAGCAACTCCCTCTTGAGGATGTTATTTACTTTCCATATTATGTGCTTACCGATTTCTGGAATTGCCAATGTATTTGGATACCTGCATAAATTTAAGTTTCAAGAAAACTGTAAGGCTGAAACAAAAGAGAGAGACCGCTGCAGATGGGATACTGGGAAGGAATTCTCGTCTGTGAGGGTGCTGAGGCCCTGGCACAGGGCCCAGAGAAGCTGTGGCTGCCCCGGATCCCTGTGGCCTGACTGAACTAGAGGTAAAGCCGCCTGGGTGTCCTGCCCACGGCAGGGGGTGGGAAGGGATGGTGGAACGAGATTGAGGTGAATGTTTTGAGATTAATTCGTGGGTTTTTTAATAATATACTTTATAAGCCTGTGTAGTAGATATTTTAGAGTTAGTTTGTGTTTTACTGGATAACATCACTTTCTTAAGCGTAAAGGAATGCGGGGTTCCTGGAAGACATTCCTCTGCCGAGAGGGAAGATAATCACCCATCGCGGAGAGAAAGGAGGGTGTGACCCCTGGCTGATGGAGCTGAGCACCGCCATCAGCCACCGTCAGCCGAGTGCTCAGCGCCCCACAGCCATCATCCCGACTGTCGTCAAGGACATACATCTCAATACCCGGTTCCAGCAAACCCGGACAAAAGCTTCTGTCTCCCCGGAAAAAACTATTCACCTGACTTGCAACCGTAAAAGACCCTAGATGAATATGAATCAAGAATCATACACACAAAGAACCCATGACGTAATCGGTTGCCCAAGCCCAAAAACTGTATAAAAACGGGCTCTGCACACTCTGAATTTGTGAACCGGAGGGGGACTCTGTGCCGTTCCATGGTAACTATTTTTAACTCTTTTTGCTCACCTGAGCACCGGTCGCTGGGCAGGCCCGACAACTCGGCCGGGGCGGGACCGCGGGAGCACCACCCTGCCCGGGCCGCGATATCTCCGGGCCGCTGCCGCTCCCGCTCCGCCCGCCCCTGCCTGCGGGAGCAGCGGCGATTCCGGGGTGCCGCCGTGCCGGCTCCGAACCGGGCATGGCCGGGAAGCGGAGCGGGGCGCCTGCGGCCCGCGGGACGAGGAGTTCGATGGCGCCCGCCTCACGGCGCTGCTGCGGGACCCCGCGGCCGCCGCCAAAGGTGAGGGGCTCTGCGTGGCGGGAGAGGCGCGCCCTGAGGCGGCCGCGCTGGACAAAGGCGGCCGCGCCGTCCCGGGCTGAGGCGGCCGCGCCGTCCCGGGCGGAGGGGGCCGCGCTGGACAAAGGCGGCCGCGCCGTCCCGGGCTGAGGCGGCTGCGCTGGACAAAGGCGGCCGCGCCGTCCCGGGCGGAGGCGGCCGCGCCGCGCCGTCCCGGGCGGAGGCGGCCGCGCCGCGCCGTCCCGGGCGGAGGCGGCCGCGCCGCGCCGTCCCGGGCAGAGGCGGCCGCGCCGCGCCGTCCCGGGCAGAGGCGGCCTCGCCGCGCCGTCCCGGGCTGAGGCGGCCGCGCCGCGCCGTCCCGGGCGGAGGCGGCCGCGCCGCGCCGCGCCGTCCCGGGCGGAGGCGGCCGCGCCGCGCCGCGCCGTCCCGGGCGGAGGCGGCCGCGCCGCGCCGCGCCGTCCCGGGCGGAGGCGGCTGCGCTGGGCAGAGGCGGCCGCGCCGCGCCGTCCCGGGCGGAGGCGGCCGCGCCGCGCCGTCCCGGGCGGAGGCGGCCGCGCCGCGCCGTCCCGGGCAGAGGGGGCCGCGCTGGACAAAGGCTGCCGCGCCGTCCCGGGCTGAGGCGGCCGCGCCGTCCCGGGCTGAGGCGGCTGCGCTGGACAAAGGCGGCCGCGCCGTCCCGGGCGGAGGCGGCCGCGCCGCGCCGCGCCGTCCCGGGCGGAGGCGGCCGCGCCGCGCCGCGCCGTCCCGGGCGGAGGCGGCTGCGCTGGGCAGGGGCGGCCGCGCCGCGCCGTCCCGGGCGGAGGCGGCCGCGCCGCGCCGTCCCGGGCGGAGGCGGCCGCGCCGCGCCGCGCCGTCCCGGGCGGAGGCGGCCGCGCCGCGCCGCGCCGTCCCGGGCGGAGGCGGCCGCGCCGCGCCGTCCCGGGCGGAGGCGGCTGCGCTGGGCAGAGGCGGCCGCGCCGCGCCGTCCCGGGCGGAGGCGGCCGCGCCGCGCCGTCCCGGGCGGAGGCGGCCGCGCCGCGCCGTCCCGGGCAGAGGGGGCCGCGCTGGACAAAGGCTGCCGCGCCGTCCCGGGCTGAGGCGGCCGCGCCGTCCCGGACTGAGGCGGCTGCGCTGGACAAAGGCGGCCGCGCCGTCCCGGGCGGAGGCGGCCGCGCCGCGCCGCGCCGTCCCGGGCGGAGGCGGCCGCGCCGCGCCGCGCCGTCCCGGGCGGAGGCGGCTGCGCTGGGCAGGGGCGGCCGCGCCGCGCCGTCCCGGGCGGAGGCGGCCGCGCCGCGCCGTCCCGGGCGGAGGCGGCCGCGCCGCGCCGTCCCGGGCAGAGGGGGCCGCGCTGGACAAAGGCGGCCGCGCCGTCCCGGGCTGAGGCGGCCGCGCCGTCCCGGGCTGAGGCGGCTGCGCTGGACAAAGGCGGCCGCGCCGTCCCGGGCGGAGGCGGCCGCGCCGCGCCGCGCCGTCCCGGGCGGAGGCGGCCGCGCCGCGCCGCGCCGTCCCGGGCGGAGGCGGCTGCGCTGGGCAGGGGCGGCCGCGCCGCGCCGTCCCGGGCTGAGGCGGCCGCGCCGCGCCGTCCCGGGCTGAGGCGGCCGCGCCGCGCCGTCCCGGGCAGAGGCGGCCGCGCCGCGCCGTCCCGGGCTGAGGCGGCCGCGCCGCGCCGTCCCGGGCTGAGGCGGCCGCGCCGCGCCGTCCCGGGCTGAGGCGGCCGCGCCGCGCCGTCCCGGGCGGAGGCGGCTGCGCTGGGCAGAGGCGGCCGCGCCGTCCCGGGCTGAGGCGGCCGCGCCGTCCCGGGCGGAGGCGGCTGTCCCGGGGCACGTCGCAGGGGGTGGGTGGCACCGGTGCTGCTGCTGGCGGGGCTGGCGCACATGGCACCGCTCGGCCCCTCAGGGTCGCGGCCGGGCCGGAGCGGGCCCTGCACGGGGCGCCGGTGCCCCGGGTTGACGCTGCGCCTTTGCAGGGCTGGAGACGTTCGTGTCCGTCGCCAGGACGCTGCCATCGGCCCAAGTGTACGATGTCGTGGAGGGATACGTGAAAATTTCCATGGAGTGTGCTGAGATATTCAAGCTTCTCGATGGAGAAAGGAAGCCTGAAAGTGAAGTAAGTTGGACAGGGGGCTTGTAATTCAGGGACTGGCGGCTGCAGTCCCAACAATCCCACCCTGGAGAAGAAGCGACAAAAGGTTGCCAGAAAATGGTCACAGTGGCCAAGGCTGCCAGAGCTCCAGGAAGGTTTGGGCAGCGCTGTCAGGCGTGGGACTGTTGGGGTGGCTGTGCAGGACCAGGAGTTGGACTGGATGATCCTTGTGGGTCCAGCTCAAGATACTCTGTGGTTCTGTGAATAAATGCTTTGTGGTGTAGATAACTCTGATAATTGATTATGGCTTTGGTTTGGTTTTTTTCTTTTTTTTCTGGAAGTAGCAGTGGCAGAAGCACCTACCGAGTGGGAGATGCTCTTTTCAGTTCATAGATGTTCCTGGATTTAATGACACACACAGCCAATCGTCCCGTCCAAATCAAGCTGTTAAGGTTCTTTAAATGTTATCAAAAGATCTTTTAGGAAATAAGGGGATCAATAAAAGCAGTTAAGTAAGCAAAACAATAGTCTGGTGAAAGTAAATGTTCTTAGGTATCTCCCTGATATATCAGTATTTCTAGGAAGCCGCTGGTAAAGTTGACCTCATTTTTCTTATTTTAGCTGGACACAATTTATCCTCATCAGAATATGACGAATGAACAAAGAGTTCAATAATTTTTCACTCTGAATGCTGGTGCAGCATTGCTGACTGCTTACAACATAGTACTGTATTGTGTGGCTTTTTAACCATCGCCTGCTATTCTTTGTCTTCCAGTATCATTTTTATCTGTGTCGTGTTCAGTGACAGCCTTCCCTCAATATCCCGTTGCTCACAGGGGCTGGTGTTTGTAATGGGCGCAGCCCAGTGCTGTGTGGTTTCCGGATTCCTCTGCAGGGAAATAATTGCAAGACCGGAACAGCCCCAGTGTTTTTCTCGGGGACATTTTGTTTTTCGTCGTCCACTTAGGAGCAGCCGTCTCTTAAAGCAATGATTCCTTGAAACTACATGCTCTCCAAAGTGATCTTTTCCGAGAGGAAGCATTAATTTGGGAGAGAATCTAAAAGTTAATGTCACTTTCGTGTGTGGAAGCTTTCCTCTTGGGGTGGGGTTACCCTTTATCGATGGTGGTTATTACTATTTGCTCAGCTAATAATTTCAAGTCTTACCTGATATTGTCAGATGCTAACATACTTTTTTATCCGGCAGATGCTGTTAGTCTTTCAAGCCCTAGAAGCCATTTTACTGAGGACAGCCAGCGACCGCTCACATTTGTGGGAATGAACATCGTCAGAAAGTTGATTCATTCCTATATGAGACTGGTCTATGCTGCTTTGTATTCTGAAAATCACAAGTAAGTCTTCTTGGTGCTCTGCTGGAGAATCTCTGTCAGTTGATCTGGAGGGACTGTACGGGACGTTTCAAAATTCATCTTGAGTTATTGCTAATAATCCACCTTTATTTAATAATCCTTTTCCACTTGTCATAAAATAATTGCCTGTGGAAGTCTTTGCAAAGTGAAAGCTCTGATGCATCATACAATCCAGTGCTGTAGGATAATTTCCTGAAGGTGTAGTTTTCATCGGTTGGGCCTGCCCTGGTGAGAGCTAACACTGGTGGTACCTTGAGTCCTCTTACTTTATTGCTGCTTGATTTGTGGGGTGGAATGTACTGCGTGGAACAGGGCTGGGCAGTCTTCCTGTGACAGCAAAAAGAGCTGCTCTTGAGTTCTTTGTTTTCCTGTATTTTTTTTGGAGTCAGGTTGCCATGTTTATAATAGATTTTTCTCTTTCAGACTGGCTTTTTCTGTAATTTTTTCAGTCTCCTAAAACTGAGGTCATTTTAGGTTGCTCAATAACTGTTGTTATTTAGTCCAGACCAAACAATTTCTCATGCTCCTGTGGATGGGGAAAAAAGTTGCAAATGCCAGAGACATTTCAGTACAGACCTGGGAGGAAGAGGGAAGCAGAGAAAAAATCAGACTGAAATTGACTTGGCCGAGGCAAATGACTCATCTTTCAGTCTTTGAGCAGAACTGGAAAACCTTTTCTCTGCTTGCCTAGTTCATAGGCACAGCTGTGCTTCCTGAGCTGTGCAGTTGATCTTATTGCAGCAGGCTTTTTAACCTGACAAAGAATCTCAAATGTGTAAACTGGAAACAAATTTTGAGGCTGTGCAAGATGTGCACTTCTGATGAAATGTTTAAAGATTGCAGGTTCTGGAGGAATCCTTCTAGAACCTGCACAGAGGGGGCTGCAGATTTCTGGTGGGAGATGCTCTGCATTTTCTGTGCAACCTCTTTGCTGTGCAGAGGGATTTTCTTTATTGCATGTCTAGATGGGATCTCTGCTTGAACCACACGGCTTTTTACAGGTTGTCCATGACAGATGCACGATGGACAGGTTATAAATCTGTTCATGGTAGTGGCTGTTCAGATGATGGAGGTCTGCTGTTCTCTTATGTATTCCTGTTGAAATAAATGGCAGACCTCTATGAATTTAGGAGTTCATAGAATCATAATTAAGGCTTGCGTAGTCCAGCCCCACTGCCATGAACAGGTCATCTTAAAGTTGTTCGTTTTGGCACTTTCACCCTTTTAAACTACTTGATAAAGGGAATATCCAGCCTCACCTTATGGCCTAATTTTGGGGAAGAATATGAAAAGGCATTTCCTTCTCCCTTCCTCCCTCACCCCTCTTTCCCAGCTGCTGTTATTACTACCTAAAATAATTGCTTTGATTATTTAACTTCCCTTCTATTTTCTCTTGAAGTTTTAATCTGTTGGTTTGGTGATTAGTATAACCATGATCCTGGAAATAACCTGCAGGTTTTCCCTCTGCTTTGTCTTTTTAGGATGAGCCAGGGGTGCCTTACACTGCTGTCAGCAATGGTGGCTCAGGGCCCGGGTTCAGCAAGGGATCTATATAGTCATTTCGATTTCAATGAAATACCTGCCTGGATTGTTGGAAAGAAGATGCAAGAAGGTAAATTAAGGTCCTGCATGCAATGAAATGCTATGCCATGGCTCCACCAGCATTTTTAGCTAACTGTTGGGAACAAACTGTTGCCAATGTTTGTTGTATTTTCATCTGCAAGAGCTTAACTCTCCCTTCCTGTCCTGTGTCAGGCTGAAGTCCTTGACTGTGCCTAACTGGACACATGAAAATGCCTTACGTGTTGCCAACGAGCTGTGGAGAAACATAAATGTACAGTTTCTGTGAACTGTCCTTCTGGTGTCTAAAACAGAGTGAAAGCGATAGTACACTCCTGGAAACTAGTCAGTCATTTTGTGGTTTGGTCCCACTGAAATAAATGGAAGTTGGAGAGGGGATATTGCTCAGTACTAATACAGGGTAATTGTGTTTGAAAGCATAAACAGAATAATCCAAATTATCTCTAACTGGAAATCCTTAAGAGGAATATGTGAGTGAGGGGAAGAAGTCACTCCTCTTTTTCCTGAAGAAACTATCTCTTGTTTCCTCCCTGTTTGCTAAAAATAGTCAGGATTGACCCAAACCAGAACAAGAATATCTAAGTGTCATTCCAAATGCAAGTATAAAATTAATCCAGTATTGTTTGCAATGTTGACATATTGTTTCTAGATTTTAAAGATTACTTGCAGAGTGAATGTGTAAGTTTGTGTTAGGTTTGTGCCATGTGAGGTGAAAATTCAGACGTTTTCTTTATTAAGCAGTCAAATGGAAGGCAAAAAACCAAACATCCCTTTTTCCCTGGAACCACCTTTTATAGTTCTGGAACTGTCAGATTCCTCGAGTTTTGACCTCACTGCAGGAGTTGTCTGCAGGAGTACCTCCACCCTTAATTTTGAGTGCTTGGGTGTAGTCTTTTGACCACAAGCTGCTCAAGTGCTCCAGTAAGGTACAAGGAAACAAGCATCCAAAAGGTCTTACTCTTGTACAGCTTTCCATGAAATTGTGTCACAGCTGGTTATCAGAGGTGAGTTTTTAACACAAAAATACCAGGCCCAAAGCTTCCAGCAAAATTTTGTTTGTTTCTATATTTCTTCTTTCAGCCTTTTCATGAGTCCCTGCTGCCTTATCTTTTGCATACACAGAATCATCTTTACATGCAGATTATTTTGCACAGCAGGTTTATAAAAAATTGTAAACCATGGGGGGACTCTGTCAGGGAGTGTAGTGATAGGATGAGGGATGAGGTTTTTTTTAAAAGAGGGTGTATTTACATAGGATATTGGGGGGAGATTCTTGGCCATGAGGGTGGTGAGACGCTGTCCAGCACAGGTTGCCCAGAGAAGCTGTCACTGCCCTGTCCCTGGAAGTGTCCAAGGTCAGGTTGGACAGGGCTTGGAGCACCCTGGGATAGTGGAAGCCATCTCTGCCCATGGCAGGAGGTGAATGAGGTGATCCTTAGGATCCTTTCCAACTCGAACCATTCTGTGATCCGTTGTTCATATCCTGTGGTGCTGTTACAGGTCAGGGTGTCGCTGCTTCCACTGTGCCTGAGTTGGTAGTTTTATACTTGCCCCTTTTAATGGGCATTTTTGTGACCTGACCAAGCAGGGCACAAGTGAGGAGGTTCAGTGACGCAGGGTTTGGCATGAAACTGCTGTTAATGTTTCCTTTTTCTTTAGATCTGTGGCCTGGTCTCATATCTCTGGAATTGAAGAGCACGTGAACTAGCACATTTTCCTTTTTAGGTAAAAGTGATCTGCTTCATGCCAGAAGCGTTTTAGCTGAATACACTGTGGATGTATTGCATGTAAATGTGGGTCTGTGGCTGCATGCAGCATGTTTACAGAAGTTGTTTCATTTACCCATTTGTGGCACTGGTACAGGTAATCAGCAGTTGCAGTATTGATTCTGCAGTTGGGTACCGCCTGGGTGCTGACAGCTTTTTTTTTAATTTTATATTTACATTTTTATGTTTCCAGGGGAGAACAGATGCCCGCATGGCCTGTATTCAGTTTGCTCTCTCCTTTCTCATTGCTGGTGGCAATGCAGTCTTGGCACAGGTGCTGGAATTAAAAGGTACTTCATAATTGCATTTGGGTTTTTGTTTTCTAAGGCACGGTCATTTACATGACCTAATTAAAATGCAAACCAGGTAGAGAGCACTAATGGGGCAGCAAAATGTCAGCACTGACAGTCCAAGGCTTGGAAACCAGTGGGGCAGCTAGGTTCTGTAGGACTGCAGCTGTAGTTCCTCAGCATTCTGTGGTCATCATGCTGTCACTTACTCCCAGTTCACCTTTAACAGCTTTATTTGCATTGTGGCCTCTAGAGAATTCCTTTCTAATGGGAGCTGAGACTCAGGCAAACAAAGTTTATTTGTGGCATTCATCCAGTTCTTTCTAGCTCCCTGAGGGAGATGAAGTTAACAGGGAAGAGTTAGGTGCTGATTGTTTTGGTCCATGTGCTTTGCTTGCTTTCATTAATGGCTGGATAACAAGTAGCTTTTATGCCTCCTCCTGTTACAACTGAAACCTGAGATGGCTTTTCCTAGGAAGTGAACAGTTGCATTAAGTGCTACTGCTGTTTCTCTCAGACAGGTATTTGTTGTCTGCCTCTTGCCAAAAGCTTACGCTCACAAGTCTTATTTTGAAAGGGGAAAGGGAAAGAGAGAAATTTTTAAGTGAAATAATAAATTTGCCACAAACTGTAGTGTACTGTCTCGTGCACTTCCCCAGCCAAACCTACCTGACATTAGCTAAAAGTAGCGCGCCCAGAAATCGGCAGCACGACCATATCCTTTCCTTCGCTTTTTCCTGTTGTTCAGCCCTGCACTGAACAGCAGTGGGACTGGTGGGGTTCTTACAGGGAGTATTCAGATGCTCAGGTTGTGCTTTATATGTGTGAGCACTTGTGAGTCAAATTAGAAACGGCAGCTCTCGATCTAAGCACCGAATAAGTGGATTTAGTTTTGAAAGTATTCATACAGGAAGGTGTGGGGAAGGAAACTGGGGATTCCGTGGGTGTTTTTCTCATTCCTGTTGGGAAGACGGCAGGTCATTTCCTAGGCAAGCGTGCTGGAAATAAAGTTGCTAATGCTTGTGCTGGGTAATGGAGGTGCGACACTCCACTCTTGCTGTGAAGGAAGGAGAAGCCAATTATGGAAATATTTTGTTTAGGTTCAGATGATGCTGAGATGCTGCTTCTGAAAGCTGCACTGCTTCAGGTCATGTCTTTATCAGAAGGTTGTGCCCCACTTGGTAGCACAGAGCAACTTTGATTTTAGCAAGCTGCTAAAAGGTATGTGATGGGGGTTTGTATTTCCTCCAGTGTTTTCTCTGGCTGTCTACAAAGTCCACAGCAGAAGGGAAGGTTTGCTTTTCTGTGGAGATAAAGGAACTGTTTTCTAAAAGTAGCCCATTTTAGTTTCTCTGTTCTGTTTTTATTATTTATTAAGTTTTTGTTGTTTGGTCTTACTGTTGGATTGCCTGGGTGGTGACTTTTTAAAATGTGTTGTTGTTTCTCTGATGAGGGCCACAAAGATCCTACCCAGGCTCCGAGAGGCTCAGACACCAGTGCTTTGTGCTGCTGATGTCAGGTCAGATGGGGGCAGCTCAGGTTCTGATTGCACTGCGAGAGCTCCCTGACCTGTCACAAGAATAAGTGAGGTTATTCATGAGCTGGTGATAGCAGGGATGCAGGGAGAGACATGAGTGTGAAGTTCCATTGTCTGGAGCAAGTATTGTCGTGGTATAAGCATTTGTTGAGTTAAATTCTGTATTTTGCTCTCCAGTTTGTCCTTTGTCCTGCCTGTAGGTCACAGCTTTTCAAGGTTGCTGAGACTGATAGAAGAGATTTTATATTTCCATGCACGACCAGTGCTTTGTGCTGGGGTTAGGTGATGAAATCTCCCTCTGAGGGCTGGATTCCCGCCTTGGGTTGGCCAGCCTTCGCTGCAGTGTGTCTGGGGATCCCATGACATGAAGATCTGTGAATTGCCAGCTTGTCCCACAGTTGTGTTCTAAACCCTAAAACAGGAATGTTCTGAAGTCTCAGGCAGATGGACCGAAGTGAAGTTTGTTTCTTGCGTTCACACCTCAGGTATCGTCACTGGAAAGGGCCTGCGGGAGGAGGTCCCTCCTCTTCTGCAGCACCAGATCCTGAAAGTGGCTTTGGAACTTCCTGCCAACAAGTTTGCCTGGTTCAGAGTACAGGTAAGAGGCTGGTGCAAAGTTATGTTTGCTTGCTCTGTTGTCCTCAAATGTTTTCCTCTGGCATCGCCTTGTTTTAAATTAGTCCAGACATTTTAGGGGTGACCCTTTTGTAAAGCAGCAGGAATTACAGTCTTAGCAGTAGTGAAAACTCCCTTCTGAGCTGGAAGGTTTTTTACAGGGAAAACATTTTTTGCCTCCCTGATGAACGGAGGAGGATGTTGCTGTAGCTCTTTGTGTCTCTGGAGATGTTCCCTCACAAGAAAGAGTGTGCTGGATTCCACTTGTCTGGAAAGCCTGAGCTGCAGACCAGGGAAATGAGCTACTGATGGGAGCCGTCCCACCCCTTCCCAAGGAGGATTCCAACATTTTTTAATGCTCTCCATAGTAGGTGGAAGCCATCAGGGCCCCAACTCTATTTTACTGCAGGCTTGTCAAATAAGAACTCTGTCAAGACTTGGCTTGTCATGTCAGGAGAAAAGAGTGGACCTGGCTTTGAGGAGGTAGCAGGGATAGACATGGAATGATTAGGGAATGAAATATGATTGATGAGGGAAGTTGCTTTGTCTCGGGCCCTTTCAATAGTTGGGGGTTTCTGTTACTACGGTCTTCTTCCGCTTTTCGGGCAAACATTTTGCAAATGAATGCAACGATGCTGGCTCATTGACTGCAAAGTAGTGTGAATGATCCCACTGGTTTCTGGCCTTGGGACTTTTGGGCAGGTCTATAAAGTAACACGCTTACCTTGCGTATCATTGTCAGTGCAACATAGTCCTATACAGTGTTGCTGTAGCAGAGGAATTCTAATACATTTTTCTTGTAGGACATCTCTGAAACAGAGAAGCTATCTGGTGAAAAATCAGTCTTCTATTTACTGATGAAAATGTTTGTTACAAGTACCCACTGTCATCTGAAAACTTCCAGCAAACAATTAATCTTCAGGGTACGTATTTGAATTGAAATATCGGGATATTCACTATATCCCACAGGTCTGAAATGCCAGGATGGTAAAATTTGTTCTTGAAGCAGCAGATACCTTTACTGCATGATTGTGTGGTCGACACCGGATTCAGGTTTAATTTAGCGATGATTTTCTTTGTTAGATCAGTAGTTTTCTAAACTGTCCTACAGGCTATTTGTAAGGCGCACTTTTTTTCTGCCTGTGATGACATGAAGATGTACAACCCTCTGAAAGCAGTATAACCTGCTTTCCAGAAATTATAGAGGTAAGGTTTTTATTGTCCACTATGCAGTTGACAAGTCCCACTAGTGAGTGGAAAGAAAAGGCCTCTTGAGTTGAGGGGGTGAGGAGAGTGGCAGGTACTTCTTTTCATCGACCTGCGCTTCCTCTTTCCTTTCCCAAAAGAAGGGATCATGAAGTTACTGTACAAAAAGATCTGCATCTCTTGGAGTTTTGTATTTGAGGTGTTTTGAGGTTTATTTACACACCTCCCCCTTTGTTTCCTGGACAGGTTTTACGTGACAGTGGCGTGTTTGAGTACACATGGAAGGGAACTTTCAGTTTGGCTGGAACATTTGGATAATGCAAAAGAAGACCAGAAGGAAGCAGTGATTCAGTTTTTGGAAAGGGTAACAGTGTTCAAATTAGCTGGATGAACAATGCAAAGAATAATGTTGGTGGGAACTAGAGATCTTGTTCTGTTGTTGAGAAACCTGTCAAAGACCAGTGAATGGATTCTCAGAAAAGCATTGTTTGGGGTTCTTTATACAGAGGTGGCATCATTCTTGTCTCAAATGGGAGGACAGGAAAATTATTTGCAGGAAAATGCAATCCAAAAGGATCAGTTCTTATTACAGCATTGTTGGTATAAGTGTAGAGAGCCGTATGTGTGGTACCTTTTATCTCCTCTTTAGGTGCCAAAATTATCAGACCTCAGTGAATTGTGGTCTTTTACAAGGAAAGCTGACACTTGCTGTTACTCTTCAGGATGTTGAATGCCCAGTGCTTCATTTCCAGTGCGGTCTCCCCAGGGACTCAGTCTGTGGTAGCAATCTGGATGCCAAATTGCAGTGGACCTTTCTTTTTTCCACTCCCATGCAGAGAAGGAACCGTAGACAGAATGCTGCAGAAGTGATATGGAAGTTGTCCTTCTAAAACCTGCCCATCTTCCAACACCTTTTTGCACACGGTCTTTCTTAGCAGCATATGCTTCCCCTGCGCTTGACAGCCAGCGCACTTACCTTCCTCTCCACCTTTGCTGACAGATCCTGCTGAAGCTGGTGCCAGAGCCCTGCCCCTGCACAGACAAGGCAGCAGACCTGGTTCAGGAAGCCAGCATGCTCCAGGTCACCGTGTTTAATTAAACAGAACTCTGATAACATCAGCATCCCCGTCTCTCACATTGCTGGTATGTGGTGACTCCTCAAACACAATTTCACGACTTGGGGCTACATTTTCTATCCCCAGTAAGCAAACTGGGGATGGATAACTATAGAAATCCTGTTAAGTAAGGACCTCCAGGACTCAGCCCTCCATGTGAACTTGGTATCAGAAGTAGAAGTTGGAGTTGCAGTTACCACTTTAACCCCCAAAAGTAATTTCTGATGTGGTTGTGCCACTTTAACAGTATTTGAAGTCTCTATTCATGCTCTTGCAGCAGCATTTTTGAACTCAAATGGAAATTTAGTCCTTCTGCCTGGGGCTGTTCATAGAATTGTGGAATCCCAGAATGGTTTGGATGGGGAGGCCCCTTAAAGCTTGTCAGTTCCACCCCCTGCTATGGACAGGGAGACCTTTCAGTAGCCCAGGGTGCTCCAAGCCCCATCCAGCCTGGCTTTGGGCACTGCCGGGGATCCAGGGGCAGCGACAGCTTCTCTGAGCAGCCTGTGCTGGACAGCAGCATTGACAGGCAGAGTGAAGTTCAGCTGTGATTTTTGTGTTGCACTTAACAATGTATTGCGTGACAAATGGGGCTTTCATCCTTTCTTTGATTTTTTTTTTTTTTTTGGAGGGATTGAATTTAAAAAAAATGCCTTATATTCCTGGAGTGTTGCATTCTGCCTCTGTTGTTTTCCCAGTTAGTCTAGATCCTCTGCTTAGATTTTTTTCTTCACTTATTAGATGTCCTGATTATATGGTGGATGTCCTGAGCGAGGGCAGTGATGGCTTAGATGAAGAAATTGGGCTCTCTTTAAATGAAGATGTGATTGTCCAAACATTTCCCTTCAGTGCTGTTGTTTCTGCTGCGTTGGAAGCCAGGAATATGCTGTTGCTTCAGTCTGAAACTGGAACAGGTACAGATTTTTTGGTTTAATGTGTCATTTCTACCAGTGGAGTGAGAAGTGGCATCATTTTTACCCATTTTTAATAATTTTTTTACCATTTATCGTTTTTTAGCTTAAGACATGACATTATCTTCCCTGCAAGCAGAAGGAGATTCAAATCCATGGTGTTTCTTGCTCAAGAGAGGCATTGAAGCTCTGTAGGTGCTTCTGCCACTTTTCCCTGACCTTGAAGAGAAGAGACACTGCCCCTGCATGGACAGTCTGGGTCTGGAGGTAGTTGGCTTCAGTAACACAGTGTTTTAAAGGACAGAGTGTGGAGACCAGGAGAGGAAAGTGGTTTCCATGGCTGTAGGCAGCTCTTCCGAGATCAGGGAGAGAGGACTGCGCTGTTAAATAGGAAATGGATGCATTTTCCAAAGAAAACTATTTCAGAAATGAAGCTCTGGTGGCAAAGTTCTGCCACCTCCTTGAAGAAAGCGCTGGAGTCCCAGGGGCATCAGGTGGGCTTGGAGCAGGACCTGCCAACTCCACAGCACCTCACTGCGTTCTCTGGGTGTATTTGGCGATCGAGTAGCACCGGGGGTGGACTGGAAGTCCCAATTCTGAAAGAAAATTCTATTTAACTTGCACACGTTCACTGGGGTGCGTGCCCCCGGTGCAAATCAGCTCTTCGCTGAGGTGGGGCTTGGCAGGGGTGTTTTGCTGTTGAAATACAGGCATGTTTAGCACAACACAGTGAGGGTGGATTATTTACTTCAGCAAGTACTGATGTGTGGAGGATTTTTCAGGTATCTCAGTGGTCAGGAACATTTGTCTAGGTCACTACAAACACTTCTTGATCTTATTCAATACTTTTCTGAGTGATGCTTTGTGGGCTGCTGCCGAGGCCCAAAGGAATGAGGGTTGCCCCAGTGTCTGTGCTCATGTTAATAGTTTAATTTATTTTTACTTTTCTAGGAGCACGCATCGTGGAGTACCTTGTTGCTGTTTTCACTGACCTCCTGCCCTCTCAGAGAGAACCACTTGCTCTCTGCTTGATGTTCCAGCCCTATGATAAAGATCTCAAGTCCCTGAAAGTTGTTAAGTATCCTCAGCTCTACCAGTTCAGCCAATACTATAAACTCTGGATGCCCAAGCAATCTCAGGATCATGTGGTATGGAATACCTGAAGTTACTGAATTCTTGAGACAGTATTCCTATAAAAACCTTGCAGTTTCTAGAGGTGACATTTCCATCAGAAAAGTGCGGTTTTATTGAGCTAATTCTGTATTTGTTGTTGATCGTGTTAGGACACAAAATTTTGTGTTGGGACACAAGGACTAAAATGAAACAAAAGGTGTAAAAAAAAAAAACCCCAAAATGATTTCAAGAGGGGAGATAATCTGCAAAAAAATGTCCACTTAGGCCTGGATGCTGACTGCTATTGCTGGTCAATGATAGCAGCTGACAGGTCAGATTTCAAACTGTTTTGTTTAACAGGAGACTGGTTTGTTCCTTCTTGTGAGTAGGATCATTAGTTTTGCATGGGCAAAGCCACTCCAGATTTTCCATCTAGGAAAAGTAGTTAGGGAGCCATTTAAAAACATAATCCTGGAGGTGAACAGCTTGGCTTGGTATTACTGTGTGGAAAGGGAAGAATATATGTTCTGATTTTTCTCTCAACTTTCTTCCACAGCTGTTTTTGTGTTCCTGACTTCCGTTGACATCGGGGACACGTGGCTTGGAGCCCAGGAGCCGGATATGTCACTTACCCGTGTCAGATGGGTCTGCACTCGTGCAGGTTAGGAATTACAGGATTGCTCGGGAACTCAGAAACAAGGAGAGGAAACTATTGTGTCTCTTTGCAAAAGAATTTATCTCCATCAGGGCATTAATTCAGGGAACTAACATTCCATCTTTAATGTTCTGTGCTCTGCCATTATCACACTGAGCCATGAAAGCCTCCTCAGCTGTTTTCATACACACCTAACTTGTTTGATCAAAAAAATCGGTATTTTATTTCTGTGTGCAAACTCAGGGGACAGATTTTATTCAGCGTCTCTCAGGAGGACATTAAAGCTCGAACTTCCACTTTCTTAAACAATCTGAGACACAATATTACTTACCATTTTTATTACAGGCATTATTAACTTTTTGAAGAACCGTAAAGACTGTTTGTGGACGTGTGTGTCATTACTATCCATCCTCTTTCCAATACAGAATGGCAAAGAAAGGCTGCAGAGCGTCCTACAATATGCTCTCAGTGTAAATAACGAGGAGCCAGAGGCAGCACTGGTTGGACAGTGGCCTTGGGCTCCACCCCGGCCCCCCCCCAGGCCGCGCTGTAGTAGATTTCTGTTTGGTTTGTGTCCAAAAAGTGGGATTTGTGCTGGAGAGGTGCTTTTGGGAAGAAAGGATGGAGTAAATCTGCTCCAGGGAAGTGCAAGGAAGAGCTACCTACCAGGGGAGGGCAGTATTTATAAACTGTCTCTGTATTTGCCTGTAATTCTGGGTGTTTGGATTTAGCCTGGGATTGTCAGCTAAGTTATAAACAAGCCAACCCGGCTACTGAACTCCCAATGAACGTTTGGAACCCTTGCACAGAAAGACAAGGTAGTGATGATTCCAAAGGAGAAAATGTAAATGAAGGGTAACGATTGCTGGGAAATTTCCTTAGGAATTGTGAACCTCACACAAACGGAATTTAGGAGGTGGAATCCCAGTTTCAGCCTTGGGCACGTGCAGGAGCAGAGGGATCCTTATTCACAGCAAGGAAAGCCCGGTGCCCCAGCGTGTCAGTGCACACAGTGCAATGTCCAGGAAATGAGCAGCTGGGACTGGCAGCAGCTGCAGGTGAGAGCTGTCACAGGATGATTGAGGGGACAGAGCAGCCCCAGGTGAGAGCTGTCACACTGATGAGGGGACAGGTGGAAGCTGTACAGGATAACGAGGGGGCGGGTCCTGCCAGCACTGCTTTAAGAGGGGAGCCCGAGCTGAGTTTGGCACGGAGCTGCGGGAGGAGAGGGGTTTATGCTGGGCTCCCAGGTGAGGCTCATGGAAGGATGGTGAGTTCATCTCACAGGGGCTGGGGGAGGCCTTGGGCGTGGAACATTACTTCAGGAGGTGCTGAGGGACAAACCTTTGTGCCGAGCAGCAGCAGCAGCACAAAAGGTTGAAATAAGTTTTGGTTTGGCATGTAGTGATGGGATTGGCGTCTATGGTGTGCTAGTGTTGTCTAAAGGTTTAAACTTTAATGTTTATTTTTAAAGTTTTAAGTTAATGAATTAATATGGGTCGCAAGACATGGGCTTTTTCCTTTTTATTTGGCTAGGGGGAAGTCTTTAACTTTGGGGGGGCTCTGAGTATATGTTCTGGAGTATTATTAAGGGGTTTGGACATGGTGTTGTTTTTATTATATTCAGTAGTTTGACTAGGGGTGATAAGAGTTGGCTTTTTTTCCTGGAATTTTTTTGGGGTTGTCTGTTTGAAAATTTATATATTTATGCAGTTAAGTGTGGTGGTGTTTCTGATGTAACTCTTCAGCATATGTTATTGTTTGTGTGTTTTAGGTGGTCCACTTGTCTTACACCCTGACCGATTGGCCAACAGATCTGCTGAGATCATACATCGATGTTTGTTTTATTTCTTGTAGCCGAATAAGAGACAGCAGCCTGGTAACAGCAGGAAATTCCCAGAGAGCGAGGCGGCATTCTGTGGCACCCGGCGTGGATTCTCATCCCCAGACGTCCAAGAGATAAGTGGAGGGTTCAGAGCCACAGAGGGGATGAAAGTGGAGTGCTGGGTCAGGACTTGTCAGGAGGGGTTTTTGAGTCAGGTGTGGAGATAGGGATGTCCAAGATGTGCCAATTGAGAGTACAGGTGTACCAGCCCGACCCCACCCCTACCCCAGACCCGAAGGAGTAGCCCTAAAGACATGCCCGTTTCCCTGAGTGCAGGTACAGGCAGGAGCCCTTATGCAGGACAATGCCAGAAGGCCTGGCTGCGAGGTGCAGGGCTCTAAAGAAGTTGGGTTTAGAAGGGGGGAGGTGTAGCCACACACACAGAGGCTGAGGTAAAGGACTCAAGGACTAGAGGACACACGGTGAAACTCAGGGGAGCAGGCTAGGATACAAGTCAGAGTACAGGTGTAGCGGCCCTCACAGCACTGCTACCAGCACACTTCCCCTGAGAGCAGGTGCAGGCAGCAGCCCTAGTGCAGGAACACACCAGAAGCTCTGACCTGTGCAGACACAGTCAGGCTAGGGCCAGGCAGGAAGCGATAGTGGGGAGCAGGATCCAACAGGGCTGGGGATAACGGGGGTTTCCCGCCCCACCCACCCTGGGATTCCCTGTCTCTCCGCAGCCGGTGGAAGTGCTCCTGATTCCCTCTCGAGGCGGCGGTTGGTAAGGCTTCGTGCCTTTTGCCACCGCAAAGAGTTCGGCTCTGTCAGCCTCTGCCCTGTCTCAGGGCCACGTTTCTTAGGGTAGGCAGGGAACAACTGTGGATGTACCTGTCCTGCGTGCGGGACAGCTCTTGGGACCCTAACGGTGCAGAGCGTCCCCGGCTGCAAGGTCTAGGGCTCTGAAGAAGCAGGGTTCAGAAGGGGGGAGGTTACAGTGATACACACAGAGGCTGAGGTAAAGGACTCAAGGACTAGAGAACACACAGTGAAAATCAGGGGTACAGCCTAGGATACAAGTCAGAGTACAGGCATCCCGGCCCTCACAGCGCTGCTGCCAACACCGTTTCCCTGAGAGCAGGTGCCGGCAGCAATCCTAACGCAAGACAAGGCCAGAAGTCCTGAGAGGTGCAGGCAGTAGCCCTAAGCTAGGGCCAGGCAGGAAGTGACAGTGGTGGGGCAGAGTCCACAGGGTTGAGGTTCACCGGGGATGTCCACCCTGCGTTCCTGTCCTGCTCTAACCGGGGATGCTCACAGCCCTAATGGAGGCCACGGTGGGTGGGCTCGGTGCCAGTAACGCCTCTAAGGCTTTGGCGCTGCGAGCGTCGGCCTCCGAGCTCAGCTGACGCACGCACGGGGCCCGAGGACCCGGTCCTGCTTAAGAGACGGTGAGTAGCAGAGCTGCTGGGTTTTGGCTGATGTGCAGCTAAGATTATGCTTTGATATTTGGTTTTCTTTATCGTAGCTGACTAGGAGACAGCAGCCCAGTGACGGGAGGAATTTCTCTGAGGGAGAGGCAGCCTTCTTTGGCACCCGGCGTGGATTCACCTCCCCAGACATTTGAGAGATAAGTGGAGGGCTTGGAGCCACAGAGGGGATGAAAGCGGGGTACCAGGGCAGGGGTCAGCGGGAGGGATTTTTTGAGTCGGGTTTGGAGATGGGGATGTCCCAGATGTGACCCCTTAGGCTACATGAAGGAAAAGTCTCATTTTTCATCTCAGTGCTGAGGTGTGCAGGGCAGAGCAGTCCTGGTGTGTGTTGTGTCACTTGTCTGATGTGCACTCTGTCTGTTTGGTGTCTTGTCTTTTCCTTTAGTCCTTTCAGGGGCCTGTCAAAACCCCTGGCATCAGTCTTAGCATTTCTGATCTCTGTGCTCCTCAGCCAGGTGCCTTTGTCTCAGCTGCTCGGACACTCATCAGAATCCATCTCTCTTCACAAGCATCCAGTCCGATGCCTTTTCAGGTCTTGTTCTGAGCTGTACTGACAGCCGTGCACCGCCCTGATCCATTCCGGCGGGTTAGGTCTTGTGAGAATGCAAAGACAGGTAGAGGATTCTGACCGTAGGATTCTCGGGCATCCATCTCTGCGTCTCTTGGGATAAGTCATCCCGATGGCATCTTGTTCCTGCAGGGTTCTCTGAGCCTGGCCAGCTCACCTTCCGTCTCACCTCGGTCATCTCATTCCGAGTTCTCTGGACCCTCAGGGTCATTCTTCTTGCCCAGAGTTTTCTGTCCCTGTTGCGTCCCCTCGTTTGTCCTGTGCTGTGTCACGGGTGTTGGTGTGTGTTTGGCCCGGAGCTGCTCTGCCTTGCTGCTCAGTCTGGGTGTAGGGGTACAAGGGTAATAGTGCCGGGGGCTTGAAATTTGTGATGTGGGGTGTGGTTAGACTGTAGAGGGTATTCCTAGATTGCCACAAGATGTGTGGAGCTGTCAAGGTATCCTGCAGCACTCTGACTTTTGTCCTGACTCTGTTTCAGATGCAGAGAGATGAAATCTGTGGCAGAGCCCCCCATCCTGGGTGAGGGGCTCCCCTGAGAAGGTCAGTCCCTGTTTCTGTTTGCAGGGGAGGTGTAAATGATGGCTGTGTTACAGCTCTGTTCTTTGTCTTTATTTTTAGGTGGTGAAGCCGGATCTCAGCAGTCAAGCTGACGTGGGCGAGGTGAGCAGTGACGGGTGGACAGAAGCCGTTGCTATTGTTCAAGCCTCACTCGCTGGTGCAACTCTAAGCCTCCGTTATTGTGCGTTTTAGGGAGTCCACTCGCAGGAGGCCGAGCTCCCCTCTCACCAACGGGACGACAGACCCGCGTCACCTCACCCGTGAGCCCTCCGGGAGCATTCCAGGAGTCTGTGATGGAGCCTTGATCTTCTCCTTGTGAAGGCCCCATCCAGGTAGGCTTGGATAACGGCCGAGGAGTTGAGGTGAGTCAGGGAGGAGAAGGAGGGAGGGTCCCCTCAAGTTCCAGCGCTGCCACGTCACCTTGTCTGCTCTTTACCCAGGCAGACCCTGCGACGCCGGCGTTGGCCTCTGAGCGCAGCTGAAGCGCGGGGCCGAGGACACAGGCAAGCTTAGGAGACGGTGAGTAGCAGAATTGTCGGGTTTTGGGTGATGGGCTGCTAAGATCACGCATTCATGTTTGGTTTTCTTTGTTGTAGCTGACTAAGAGACGACAGCCCGGCGACAGCAGGAGTTTCCCTGAGGGAGAGGCGGCCTTCTTTGGCACCCGGCGTGGATTCTCATCCCCAGACGTCCAAGAGATAAGTGGAGGGTTCAGAGCCACAGAGGGGATGAAAGTGGAGTGCTGGGTCAGGACTTGTCAGGAGGGGTTTTTGAGTCAGGTGTGGAGATAGGGATGTCCAAGATGTGCCAATTGAGAGTACAGGTGTACCAGCCCGACCCCACCCCTACCCCAGACCCGAAGGAGTAGCCCTAAAGACATGCCCGTTTCCCTGAGTGCAGGTACAGGCAGGAGCCCTTATGCAGGACAATGCCAGAAGGCCTGGCTGCGAGGTGCAGGGCTCTAAAGAAGTTGGGTTTAGAAGGGGGGAGGTGTAGCCACACACACAGAGGCTGAGGTAAAGGACTCGAGGACTAGAGGACACACGGTGAAACTCAGGGGAGCAGGCTAGGATACAAGTCAGAGTACAGGTGTAGCGGCCCTCACAGCACTGCTACCAGCACACTTCCCCTGAGAGCAGGTGCAGGCAGCAGCCCTAGTGCAGGAACACACCAGAAGCTCTGACCTGTGCAGACACAGTCAGGCTAGGGCCAGGCAGGAAGCGATAGTGGGGAGCAGGATCCAACAGGGCTGGGGATAACGGGGGTTTCCCGCCCCACCCACCCTGGGATTCCCTGTCTCTCCGCAGCCGGTGGAAGTGCTCCTGATTCCCTCTCGAGGCGGCGGTTGGTAAGGCTTCGTGCCTTTTGCCACCGCAAAGAGTTCGGCTCTGTCAGCCTCTGCCCTGTCTCAGGGCCACGTTTCTTAGGGTAGGCAGGGAACAACTGTGGATGTACCTGTCCTGCGTGCGGGACAGCTCTTGGGACCCTAACGGTGCAGAGCGTCCCCGGCTGCAAGGTCTAGGGCTCTGAAGAAGCAGGCTTCAGAAGGGGGGAGGTTACAGTGATACACACAGAGGCTGAGGCAAAGGACTCAAGGACTAGAGAACACACAGTGAAAATCAGGGGTACAGCCTAGGATACAAGTCAGAGTACAGGCATCCCGGCCCTCACAGCGCTGCTGCCAACACCGTTTCCCTGAGAGCAGGTGCCGGCAGCAATCCTAACGCAAGACAAGGCCAGAAGTCCTGAGAGGTGCAGGCAGTAGCCCTAAGCTAGGGCCAGGCAGGAAGTGACCGTGGTGGGGCAGAGTCCACAGGGTTGAGGTTCACCGGGGATGTCCACCCTGCGTTCCTGTCCTGCTCTAACCGGGGATGCTCACAGCCCTAATGGAGGCCACGGTGGGTGGGCTCGGTGCCAGTAACGCCTCTAAGGCTTTGGCGCTGCGAGCGTCGGCCTCCGAGCTCAGCTGAAGCACGCACGGGGCCCGAGGACCCGGTGCTGCTTAAGAGACGGTGAGTAGCAGAGCTGCTGGGTTTTGGCTGATGTGCAGCTAAGATTATGCTTTGATATTTGATTTTCTTTATCGTAGCTGACTAGGAGACAGCAGCCCAGTGACGGGAGGAATTTCTCTGAGGGAGAGGCGGCCTTCTTTGGCGCCCGGCGTGGATTCACCTCCCCAGACATTTGAGAGATAAGTGGAGGGCTTGGAGCCACAGAGGGGATGAAAGCGGGGTACCAGGGCAGGGGTCAGCGGGAGGGATTTTTTTGAGTCGGGTTTGGAGCTGGGGATGTCCCAGATGTGACCCCTTAGGCTACGTGAAGGAAAAGTCTCATTTTTCATGTCAGTGCTGAGGTGTGCAGGGCAGAGCAGTCCTGGTGTGTGTTGTGTCACTTGTCTGTTGTGCACTCTGTCTGTTTGGTGTCTTGTCTTTTCCTTTAGTCCTTTCAGGGGCCTGTCAAAACCCCTGGCATCAGTCTTAGCATTTCTGATCTCTATGCTCCTCAGCCAGGTGCCTTTGTCTCAGCTGCTCGGACACTCATCAGAATCCATCTCTCTTCACAAGCATCCGGTCCGATGCCTTTTCAGGTCTTGTTCTGAGCTGTACTGACAGCCGTGCACCGCCCTGATCCATTCCGGCGGGTTAGGTCTTGTGAGAATGCAAAGACAGGTGGAGGATTCTGACCGTAGGATTCTCGGGCATCCATCTCTGCGTCTCTTGGGATAAGTCATCCCGATGGCATCTTGTTCCTGCAGGGTTCTCTGAGCCTGGCCAGCTCACCTTCCATCTTACCTCGGTCATCTCATTCCGAGTTCTCTGGACCCTCAGGGTCGTTCTTCTTGCCAGAGTTTTCTGTCCCTGTTGCGTCCCCTCGTTTGTCCTGTGCTGTGTCACGGGTGTTGGTGTGTGTTTGGCCCGGAGCTGCTCTGCCTTGCTGCTCAGTCTGGGTGTAGGGGTACGAGGGTAATAGTCCTGGGGGCTTGAAATTTGTGATGTGGGGTGTGGTTAGACTGTAGAGGGTATTCCTAGATTGCCACAAGATGTGTGGAGCTGTCAAGGTATCCTGCAGCACTCTGACTTTTGTCCTGACTCTGTTTCAGATGCAGAGAGATGAAATCTCTGGCAGAGCCCCCCATCCTGGGTGAGGGGGCTCCCCTGAGAAGGTCAGTCCCTGTTTCTGTTTGCAGGGGAGGTGTAAATGATGGCTGTGTTACAGCTCTGTTCTTTGTCTTTATTTTTAGGTGGTGAAGCCGGATCTCAGCAGTCAAGCTGACGTGGGCGAGGTGAGCAGTGACGGGTGGACAGAAGCCGTTGCTATTGTTCAAGCCTCACTCGCTGGTGCAACTCTAAGCCTCCGTTATTGTGCGTTTTAGGGAGTCCACTCGCAGGAGGCCGAGCTCCCCTCTCACCAACGGGACGACAGACCCGCGTCACCTCACCCGTGAGCCCTCCGGGAGCATTCCAGGAGTCTGTGATGGAGCCTTGATCTTCTCCTTGTGAAGGCCCCATCCAGGTAGGCTTGGATAACGGCCGAGGAGTTGAGGTGAGTCAGGGAGGAGAAGGAGGGAGGGTCCCCTCAAGTTCCAGCGCTGCCACGTCACCTTGTCTGCTCTTTACCCAGGCAGACCCTGCGACGCCGGCGTTGGCCTCTGAGCGCAGCTGAAGCGCGGGGCCGAGGACACAGGCAAGCTTAGGAGACGGTGAGTAGCAGAATTGTCGGGTTTTGGGTGATGGGCTGCTAAGATCACGCATTCATGTTTGGTTTTCTTTGTTGTAGCTGACTAAGAGACAACAGCCCGGCGACAGCAGGAGTTTCCCTGAGGGAGAGGCGGCCTTCTTTGGCACCCGGCGTGGATTCTCATCCCCAGACGTCCAAGAGATAAGTGGAGGGTTCAGAGCCACAGAGGGGATGAAAGTGGAGTGCTGGGTCAGGACTTGTCAGGAGGGGTTTTTGAGTCAGGTGTGGAGATAGGGATGTCCAAGATGTGCCAATTGAGAGTACAGGTGTACCAGCCCGACCCCACCCCTACCCCAGACCCGAAGGAGTAGCCCTAAAGACATGCCCGTTTCCCTGAGTGCAGGTACAGGCAGGAGCCCTTATGCAGGACAATGCCAGAAGGCCTGGCTGCGAGGTGCAGGGCTCTAAAGAAGTTGGGTTTAGAAGGGGGGAGGTGTAGCCACACACACAGAGGCTGAGGTAAAGGACTCGAGGACTAGAGGACACACGGTGAAACTCAGGGGAGCAGGCTAGGATACAAGTCAGAGTACAGGTGTTGCGGCCCTCACAGCACTGCTACCAGCACACTTCCCCTGAGAGCAGGTGCAGGCAGCAGCCCTAGTGCAGGAACACACCAGAAGCTCTGACCTGTGCAGACACTGTCAGGCTAGGGCCAGGCAGGAAGCGATAGTGGGGAGCAGGATCCAACAGGGCTGGGGATAACGGGGGTTTCCCGCCCCACCCACCCTGGGATTCCCTGTCTCTCCGCAGCCGGTGGAAGTGCTCCTGATTCCCTCTCGAGGCGGCGGTTGGTAAGGCTTCGTGCCTTTTGCCACCGCAAAGAGTTCGGCTCTGTCAGCCTCTGCCCTGTCTCAGGGCCACGTTTCTTAGGGTAGGCAGGGAACAACTGTGGATGTACCTGTCCTGCGTGCGGGACAGCTCTTGGGACCCTAACGGTGCAGAGCGTCCCCGGCTGCAAGGTCTAGGGCTCTGAAGAAGCAGGCTTCAGAAGGGGGGAGGTTACAGTGATACACACAGAGGCTGAGGTAAAGGACTCAAGGACTAGAGAACACACAGTGAAAATCAGGGGTACAGCCTAGGATACAAGTCAGAGTACAGGCATCCCGGCCCTCACAGCGCTGCTGCCAACACCGTTTCCCTGAGAGCAGGTGCCGGCAGCAATCCTAACGCAAGACAAGGCCAGAAGTCCTGAGAGGTGCAGGCAGTAGCCCTAAGCTAGGGCCAGGCAGGAAGTGACAGTGGTGGGGCAGAGTCCACAGGGTTGAGGTTCACCGGGGATGTCCACCCTGCGTTCCTGTCCTGCTCTAACCGGGGATGCTCACAGCCCTAATGGAGGCCACGGTGGGTGGGCTCGGTGCCAGTAACGCCTCTAAGGCTTTGGCGCTGCGAGCGTCGGCCTCCGAGCTCAGCTGAAGCATGCACGGGGCCCGAGGACCCGGTGCTGCTTAAGAGACGGTGAGTAGCAGAGCTGCTGGGTTTTGGCTGATGTGCAGCTAAGATTATGCTTTGATATTTGGTTTTCTTTATCGTAGCTGACTAGGAGACAGCAGCCCAGTGACGGGAGGAATTTTTCTGAGGGAGAGGCAGCCTTCTTTGGCACCCGGCGTGGATTCACCTCCCCAGACATTTGAGAGATAAGTGGAGGGCTTGGAGCCACAGAGGGGATGAAAGCGGGGTACCAGGGCAGGGGTCAGCGGGAGGGATTTTTTTGAGTCGGGTTTGGAGCTGGGGATGTCCCAGATGTGACCCCTTAGGCTACGTGAAGGAAAAGTCTCATTTTTCATGTCAGTGCTGAGGTGTGCAGGGCAGAGCAGTCCTGGTGTGTGTTGTGTCACTTGTCTGTTGTGCACTCTGTCTGTTTGGTGTCTTGTCTTTTCCTTTAGTCCTTTCAGGGGCCTGTCAAAACCCCTGGCATCAGTCTTAGCATTTCTGATCTCTATGCTCCTCAGCCAGGTGCCTTTGTCTCAGCTGCTCGGACACTCATCAGAATCCATCTCTCTTCACAAGCATCCGGTCCGATGCCTTTTCAGGTCTTGTTCTGAGCTGTACTGACAGCCGTGCACCGCCCTGATCCATTCCGGCGGGTTAGGTCTTGTGAGAATGCAAAGACAGGTGGAGGATTCTGACCGTAGGATTCTCGGGCATCCATCTCTGCGTCTCTTGGGATAAGTCATCCCGATGGCATCTTGTTCCTGCAGGGTTCTCTGAGCCTGGCCAGCTCACCTTCCATCTTACCTCGGTCATCTCATTCCGAGTTCTCTGGACCCTCAGGGTCGTTCTTCTTGCCAGAGTTTTCTGTCCCTGTTGCGTCCCCTCGTTTGTCCTGTGCTGTGTCACGGGTGTTGGTGTGTGTTTGGCCCGGAGCTGCTCTGCCTTGCTGCTCAGTCTGGGTGTAGGGGTACGAGGGTAATAGTCCTGGGGGCTTGAAATTTGTGATGTGGGGTGTGGTTAGACTGTAGAGGGTATTCCTAGATTGCCACAAGATGTCTGGAGCTGTCAAGGTATCCTGCAGCACTCTGACTTTTGTCCTGACTCTGTTTCAGATGCAGAGAGATGGAATCTCTGGCAGAGCCCCCCATCCTGGGTGAGGGGGCTCCCCTGAGAAGGTCAGTCCCTGTTTCTGTTTGCAGGGGAGGTGTAAATGATGGCTGTGTTACAGCTCTGTTCTTTGTCTTTATTTTTAGGTGGTGAAGCCGGATCTCAGCAGTCAAGCTGACGTGGGCGAGGTGAGCAGTGACGGGTGGACAGAAGCCGTTGCTATTGTTCAAGCCTCACTCGCTGGTGCAACTCTAAGCCTCCGTTATTGTGCGTTTTAGGGAGTCCACTCGCAGGAGGCCGAGCTCCCCTCTCACCAACGGGACGACAGACCCGCGTCACCTCACCCGTGAGCCCTCCGGGAGCATTCCAGGAGTCTGTGATGGAGCCTTGATCTTCTCCTTGTGAAGGCCCCATCCAGGTAGGCTTGGATAACGGCCGAGGAGTTGAGGTGAGTCAGGGAGGAGAAGGAGGGAGGGTCCCCTCAAGTTCCAGCGCTGCCACGTCACCTTGTCTGCTCTTTACCCAGGCAGACCCTGCGACGCCGGCGTTGGCCTCTGAGCGCAGCTGAAGCGCGGGGCCGAGGACACAGGCAAGCTTAGGAGACGGTGAGTAGCAGAATTGTCGGGTTTTGGGTGATGGGCTGCTAAGATCACGCATTCATGTTTGGTTTTCTTTGTTGTAGCTGACTAAGAGACAACAGCCCGGCGACAGCAGGAGTTTCCCTGAGGGAGAGGCGGCCTTCTTTGGCACCCGGCGTGGATTCTCATCCCCAGACGTCCAAGAGATAAGTGGAGGGTTCAGAGCCACAGAGGGGATGAAAGTGGAGTGCTGGGTCAGGACTTGTCAGGAGGGGTTTTTGAGTCAGGTGTGGAGATAGGGATGTCCAAGATGTGCCAATTGAGAGTACAGGTGTACCAGCCCGACCCCACCCCTACCCCAGACCCGAAGGAGTAGCCCTAAAGACATGCCCGTTTCCCTGAGTGCAGGTACAGGCAGGAGCCCTTATGCAGGACAATGCCAGAAGGCCTGGCTGCGAGGTGCAGGGCTCTAAAGAAGTTGGGTTTAGAAGGGGGGAGGTGTAGCCACACACACAGAGGCTGAGGTAAAGGACTCGAGGACTAGAGGACACACGGTGAAACTCAGGGGAGCAGGCTAGGATACAAGTCAGAGTACAGGTGTAGCGGCCCTCACAGCACTGCTACCAGCACACTTCCCCTGAGAGCAGGTGCAGGCAGCAGCCCTAGTGCAGGAACACACCAGAAGCTCTGACCTGTGCAGACACAGTCAGGCTAGGGCCAGGCAGGAAGCGATAGTGGGGAGCAGGATCCAACAGGGCTGGGGATAACGGGGGTTTCCCGCCCCACCCACCCTGGGATTCCCTGTCTCTCCGCAGCCGGTGGAAGTGCTCCTGATTCCCTCTCGAGGCGGCGGTTGGTAAGGCTTCGTGCCTTTTGCCACCGCAAAGAGTTCGGCTCTGTCAGCCTCTGCCCTGTCTCAGGGCCACGTTTCTTAGGGTAGGCAGGGAACAACTGTGGATGTACCTGTCCTGCGTGCGGGACAGCTCTTGGGACCCTAACGGTGCAGAGCGTCCCCGGCTGCAAGGTCTAGGGCTCTGAAGAAGCAGGCTTCAGAAGGGGGGAGGTTACAGTGATACACACAGAGGCTGAGGTAAAGGACTCAAGGACTAGAGAACACACAGTGAAAATCAGGGGTACAGCCTAGGATACAAGTCAGAGTACAGGCATCCCGGCCCTCACAGCGCTGCTGCCAACACCGTTTCCCTGAGAGCAGGTGCCGGCAGCAATCCTAACGCAAGACAAGGCCAGAAGTCCTGAGAGGTGCAGGCAGTAGCCCTAAGCTAGGGCCAGGCAGGAAGTGACCGTGGTGGGGCAGAGTCCACAGGGTTGAGGTTCACCGGGGATGTCCACCCTGCGTTCCTGTCCTGCTCTAACCGGGGATGCTCACAGCCCTAATGGAGGCCACGGTGGGTGGGCTCGGTGCCAGTAACGCCTCTAAGGCTTTGGCGCTGCGAGCGTCGGCCTCCGAGCTCAGCTGAAGCACGCACGGGGCCCGAGGACCCGGTGCTGCTTAAGAGACGGTGAGTAGCAGAGCTGCTGGGTTTTGGCTGATGTGCAGCTAAGATTATGCTTTGATATTTGATTTTCTTTATCGTAGCTGACTAGGAGACAGCAGCCCAGTGACGGGAGGAATTTCTCTGAGGGAGAGGCGGCCTTCTTTGGCGCCCGGCGTGGATTCACCTCCCCAGACATTTGAGAGATAAGTGGAGGGCTTGGAGCCACAGAGGGGATGAAAGCGGGGTACCAGGGCAGGGGTCAGCGGGAGGGATTTTTTTGAGTCGGGTTTGGAGCTGGGGATGTCCCAGATGTGACCCCTTAGGCTACGTGAAGGAAAAGTCTCATTTTTCATGTCAGTGCTGAGGTGTGCAGGGCAGAGCAGTCCTGGTGTGTGTTGTGTCACTTGTCTCTTGTGCACTCTGTCTGTTTGGTGTCTTGTCTTTTCCTTTAGTCCTTTCAGGGGCCTGTCAAAACCCCTGGCATCAGTCTTAGCATTTCTGATCTCTATGCTCCTCAGCCAGGTGCCTTTGTCTCAGCTGCTCGGACACTCATCAGAATCCATCTCTCTTCACAAGCATCCGGTCCGATGCCTTTTCAGGTCTTGTTCTGAGCTGTACTGACAGCCGTGCACCGCCCTGATCCATTCCGGCGGGTTAGGTCTTGTGAGAATGCAAAGACAGGTGGAGGATTCTGACCGTAGGATTCTCGGGCATCCATCTCTGCGTCTCTTGGGATAAGTCATCCCGATGGCATCTTGTTCCTGCAGGGTTCTCTGAGCCTGGCCAGCTCACCTTCCATCTTACCTCGGTCATCTCATTCCGAGTTCTCTGGACCCTCAGGGTCGTTCTTCTTGCCAGAGTTTTCTGTCCCTGTTGCGTCCCCTCGTTTGTCCTGTGCTGTGTCACGGGTGTTGGTGTGTGTTTGGCCCGGAGCTGCTCTGCCTTGCTGCTCAGTCTGGGTGTAGGGGTACGAGGGTAATAGTCCTGGGGGCTTGAAATTTGTGATGTGGGGTGTGGTTAGACTGTAGAGGGTATTCCTAGATTGCCACAAGATGTGTGGAGCTGTCAAGGTATCCTGCAGCACTCTGACTTTTGTCCTGACTCTGTTTCAGATGCAGAGAGATGAAATCTGTGGCAGAGCCCCCCATCCTGGGTGAGGGGGCTCCCCTGAGAAGGTCAGTCCCTGTTTCTGTTTGCAGGGGAGGTGTAAATGATGGCTGTGTTACAGCTCTGTTCTTTGTCTTTATTTTTAGGTGGTGAAGCCGGATCTCAGCAGTCAAGCTGACGTGGGCGAGGTGAGCAGTGACGGGTGGACAGAAGCCGTTGCTATTGTTCAAGCCTCACTCGCTGGTGCAACTCTAAGCCTCCGTTATTGTGCGTTTTAGGGAGTCCACTCGCAGGAGGCCGAGCTCCCCTCTCACCAACGGGACGACAGACCCGCGTCACCTCACCCGTGAGCCCTCCGGGAGCATTCCAGGAGTCTGTGATGGAGCCTTGATCTTCTCCTTGTGAAGGCCCCATCCAGGTAGGCTTGGATAACGGCCGAGGAGTTGAGGTGAGTCAGGGAGGAGAAGGAGGGAGGGTCCCCTCAAGTTCCAGCGCTGCCACGTCACCTTGTCTGCTCTTTACCCAGGCAGACCCTGCGACGCCGGCGTTGGCCTCTGAGCGCAGCTGAAGCGCGGGGCCGAGGACACAGGCAAGCTTAGGAGACGGTGAGTAGCAGAATTGTCGGGTTTTGGGTGATGGGCTGCTAAGATCACGCATTCATGTTTGGTTTTCTTTGTTGTAGCTGACTAAGAGACAACAGCCCGGCGACAGCAGGAGTTTCCCTGAGGGAGAGGCGGCCTTCTTTGGCACCCGGCGTGGATTCTCATCCCCAGACGTCCAAGAGATAAGTGGAGGGTTCAGAGCCACAGAGGGGATGAAAGTGGAGTGCTGGGTCAGGACTTGTCAGGAGGGGTTTTTGAGTCAGGTGTGGAGATAGGGATGTCCAAGATGTGCCAATTGAGAGTACAGGTGTACCAGCCCGACCCCACCCCTACCCCAGACCCGAAGGAGTAGCCCTAAAGACATGCCCGTTTCCCTGAGTGCAGGTACAGGCAGGAGCCCTTATGCAGGACAATGCCAGAAGGCCTGGCTGCGAGGTGCAGGGCTCTAAAGAAGTTGGGTTTAGAAGGGGGGAGGTGTAGCCACACACACAGAGGCTGAGGTAAAGGACTCAAGGACTAGAGGACACACGGTGAAACTCAGGGGAGCAGGCTAGGATACAAGTCAGAGTACAGGTGTTGCGGCCCTCACAGCACTGCTACCAGCACACTTCCCCTGAGAGCAGGTGCAGGCAGCAGCCCTAGTGCAGGAACACACCAGAAGCTCTGACCTGTGCAGACACAGTCAGGCTAGGGCCAGGCAGGAAGCGATAGTGGGGAGCAGGATCCAACAGGGCTGGGGATAACGGGGGTTTCCCGCCCCACCCACCCTGGGATTCCCTGTCTCTCCGCAGCCGGTGGAAGTGCTCCTGATTCCCTCTCGAGGCGGCGGTTGGTAAGGCTTCGTGCCTTTTGCCACCGCAAAGAGTTCGGCTCTGTCAGCCTCTGCCCTGTCTCAGGGCCACGTTTCTTAGGGTAGGCAGGGAACAACTGTGGATGTACCTGTCCTGCGTGCGGGACAGCTCTTGGGACCCTAACGGTGCAGAGCGTCCCCGGCTGCAAGGTCTAGGGCTCTGAAGAAGCAGGGTTCCGAAGGGGGGAGGTTACAGTGATACACACAGAGGCTGAGGTAAAGGACTCAAGGACTAGAGAACACACAGTGAAAATCAGGGGTACAGCCTAGGATACAAGTCAGAGTACAGGCATCCCGGCCCTCACAGCGCTGCTGCCAACACTGTTTCCCTGAGAGCAGGTGCCGGCAGCAATCCTAACGCAAGACAAGGCCAGAAGTCCTGAGAGGTGCAGGCAGTAGCCCTAAGCTAGGGCCAGGCAGGAAGTGACCGTGGTGGGGCAGAGTCCACAGGGTTGAGGTTCACCGGGGATGTCCACCCTGCGTTCCTGTCCTGCTCTAACCGGGGATGCTCACAGCCCTAATGGAGGCCACGGTGGGTGGGCTCGGTGCCAGTAACGCCTCTAAGGCTTTGGCGCTGCGAGCGTCGGCCTCCGAGCTCAGCTGAAGCACACACGGGGCCCGAGGACCCGGTCCTGCTTAAGAGACGGTGAGTAGCAGAGCTGCTGGGTTTTGGCTGATGTGCAGCTAAGATTATGCTTTGATATTTGGTTTTCTTTATTGTAGCTGACTAGGAGACAGCAGCCCAGTGACAGGAGGAATTTCCCAGAGGCATAGGCGGCCTTCTTTGGGGCCCAGCGTGGATTCACCTCCCCAGACATCTGAGAGATAAGTGGAGGGCTCGGAACTAGGGAGGGGATGAAAGTGGGGTACCAGGGCAGGGATCACTGGGAGGGATTTTTTGAGTCGGGTTTGGAGATGGGGATGTCCCAGATGTGACCCCTTAGGCTACATGAAGGGAAAGTCTCATTTTTCATGTCAGTGCTGAGGTGTGCAGGGCAGAGCAGTCCTGGTGTGTGTTGTGTCACTTGTCTCTTGTGCACTCTGTCTGTTTGGTGTCTTGTCTTTTCCTTTAGTCCTTTCAGGGGCCTGTCAAAACCCCTGGCATCAGTCTTAGCATTTCTGATCTCTGTGCTCCTCAGCCAGGTGCCTTTGTCTCAGCTGCTCGGACACTCATCAGAATCCATCTCTCTTCACAAGCATCCAGTCCGATGCCTTTTCAGGTCTTGTTCTGAGCTGTACTGACAGCCGTGCACCGCCCTGATCCATTCCGGCGGGTTAGGTCTTGTGAGAATGCAAAGACAGGTGGAGGATTCTGACCGTAGGATTCTCGGGCATCCATCTCTGCGTCTCTTGGGATAAGTCATCCCGATGGCATCTTGTTCCTGCAGGGTTCTCTGAGCCTGGCCAGCTCACCTTCCATCTTACCTCGGTCATCTCATTCCGAGTTCTCTGGACCCTCAGGGTCATTCTTCTTGCCCAGCGTTTTCTGTCCCTGTTGCGTCCCCTCGTTTGTCCTGTGCTGTGTCACGGGTGTTGGTGTGTGTTTGGCCGGGAGCTGCTCTGCCTTGCTGCTCAGTCTGGGTGTAGGGGTACGAGGGTAATAGTCCTGGGGGCTTGAAATTTGTGATGTGGGGTGTGGTTAGACTGTAGAGGGTATTCCTAGATTGCCACAAGATGTCTGGAGCTGTCAAGGTATCCTGCAGCGCTCTGACTTTTGTCCAAACTCTGTTTCAGATGCAGAGAGATGAAATCTCTGGCAGAGCCCCCCATCCTGGGTGAGGGGGCTCCCCTGAGAAGGTCAGTCCCTGTTTCTGTTTGCAGGGGAGGTGTAAATGATGGCTGTGTTACAGCTCTGTTCTTTGTCTTTATTTTTAGGTGGTGAAGCCGGATCTCAGCAGTCAAGCTGACGTGGGCGAGGTGAGCAGTGACGGGTGGACAGAAGCCGTTGCTATTGTTCAAGCCTCACTCGCTGGTGCAACTCTAAGCCTCCGTTATTGTGCGTTTTAGGGAGTCCACTCGCAGGAGGCCGAGCTCCCCTCTCACCAACGGGACGACAGACCCGCGTCACCTCACCCGTGAGCCCTCCGGGAGCATTCCAGGAGTCTGTGATGGAGCCTTGATCTTCTCCTTGTGAAGGCCCCATCCAGGTAGGCTTGGATAACGGCTGAGGAGTTGAGGTGAGTCAGGGAGGAGAAGGAGGGAGGGTCCCCTCAAGTTCCAGCGCTGCCACGTCACCTTGTCTGCTCTTTACCCAGGCAGACCCTGCGACGCCGGCGTTGGCCTCTGAGCGCAGCTGAAGCGCGGGGCCGAGGACACAGGCAAGCTTAGGAGACAGTGAGTAGCAGAATTGTCGGGTTTTGGGTGATGGGCTGCTAAGATCACGCATTCATGTTTGGTTTTCTTTGTTGTAGCTGACTAAGAGACGACAGCCCGGCGACAGCAGGAATTTTCCTGAGGCAGAGGCGGCCTTCTTTGGACCTGGCAGGGATTTGCCTCCCTGGATGCCTGAGAGATAAGTGGAGGGCTGTGGCTCACAGAGGGGATGAAAGCAGGATGCCAGGGCAGGGATCACCGGGAGGGGTTTTTTAAGTCAGATTTGGAGTTGGGGGCACCAAGATGTGACCCCTTAGGCTACATGAAGGGAAAGTCTCATTTTTCATGTCAGTGCTGAGGTGTGCAGTGCAGAGCAGTCCTGGTGTGTGTTGTGTCACTTGTCTGTTGTGCACTCTGTCTGTTTGGTGTCTTGTCTTTTCCTTTAGTCCTTTCAGGGGCCTGTCCAAACCCCTGGCATCAGTCTTAGCATTTCTGATCTCTGTGCTCCTCAGCCAGGTGCCTTTGTCTCAGCTGCTCGGACACTCATCAGAATCCATCTCTCTTCACAAGCATCCGGTCCGATGCCTTTTCAGGTCTTGTTCTGAGCTGTACTGACAGCCGTGCACCGCCCTGATCCATTCCGGCGGGTTAGGTCTTGTGAGAATGCAAAGACAGGTGGAGGATTCTGACCGTAGGATTCTCGGGCATCCATCTCTGCGTTTCTTGGGATAAGTCATCCCGATGGCATCTTGTTCCTGCAGGGTTCTCTGAGCCTGGCCAGCTCACCTTCCATCTCACCTCGGTCATCTCATTCCGAGTTCTCTGGACCCTCAGGGTCATTCTTCTTGCCCAGAGTTTTCTGTCCCTGTTGCGTCCCCTCGTTTGTCCTGTGCTGTGTCACGGGTGTTGGTGTGTGTTTGGCCCGGAGCTGCTCTGCCTTGCTGCTCAGTCTGGGTGTAGGGGTACGAGGGTAATAGTCCTGGGGGCTTGAAATTTGTGATGTGGGGTGTGGTTAGACTGTAGAGGGTATTCCTAGATTGCCACAAGATGTGTGGAGCTGTCAAGGTATCCTGCAGCACTCTGACTGTTGTCCTGACTCTGTTTCAGATGCAGAGAGATGAAATCCATGGCAGAGCCCCCCATCCTGGGTGAGGGGCTCCCCTGAGAAGATCGATCGCTATTCAAGGTGAGAGTCACACATTTCACATTTTTTGGCACTCCAGTGCAGGCCACCTGCGTTTACAGCTTCAAACAGGTGAGTCCCTTGGTAACCCCCCTGGGCAGCAGCTGGAGCCTGCTCCGGGCTGGGCTGCGGGAGCAAACACTTGTGGCTGACACAGCTCCACACTGAGGGTACTTGGGAAAACACCTGCCTTGTCCTGGAATTTTTTTTTTCGAGCTTTTGACAAGGTTTTAATCATCACCTTGGTAAAAATAAATGGTAAGGACTGAAAACATGAGAGACTGGCAGGTTATACGCACGAAAGACAACTTTTTTTTTCTTAAATATTTGTGCAGCCTATATCTTAATTTTGAGACTCTTTTTTGGTCAACTTTATTGTAAAAACCCCTTATTTTCAAGTTAGCTGCTTCAATAATGAATTTGTTTTACAAATAGCCGCTAATGTCCGAAGGTTAAAGCACTAACACCAACATCCCACCTCTTTTATTTTTGCAGCAAAATTTTATCTTTACTAAACTTGAAACTTGATGTTTTTGCAGGTAGTAAGTTAAAGAAGGTGTTTATCTGCCCATCACTGATAGTCAGGGTCATGAAGAAATTGCTCTAGTGTTCTAAAATAAATGCAGATTTTTAGGCCTCTCCCATTCTCTCTGACTAGCAACATGTGAATTGATTTTTGATCTCCTTTCTGTTGGTGTCTGTGGGTTTTAAGCGGCATGGAGAAGGTGTCTGTGGACATGGCACCCAGGGAATGGTGCTGGGAAGGGCAGGATGGAAAGGAGCTGCTCAGGAATCCAGAGCAGCAGTGGAGTGGGAGCTGGTGCTGCTGCCTCAGTCACACCCTCCTGGACAGTCTGTGCAGTGATAATATTCCTACTTTCCTTCCTGAACCTGGGGTTGGAGGAGAACACGAGTCTTGGCATTGATGGAAAGGGGAACTCGAGGGAAAAACTGCTGTTTGTGTCCTTAGAGAGCAGTGGGAAGAGCCTGGGAGAAATCCTGGCTGGCTGAGGGATCCTTGTGTCCCCTCGGGAATAAATCCCTGTGTCTCCTCAGACCTACTGGTTTGCAGTAGCGTTTGTACACCTTTCGCTGCAGCTGTGGTTCTTAATAACTGGAAGTCCAGGGATTCTGGGCGATTCCCATAAGTTCTCCTGTTTTGTAGGAGCTGCACGGTGAGGTCAGCGTTCTGAGGGAGGCCCTGGCACAGCTGCCAAGGGCAAGGAACGTGGAGCATCCCGGGGCTTCTCCCGCCCGAGTTTCTCCCGGAGCGTGCTGCGTGTCGTGCCGGATGTTTAACCCGGGTTTGGGGTGTTCTCCTGCAGTCCCAGCTCTAACTGCTGCCCCCGAGCCCCGGCCTTGCTCTGTCCCAGCACTGAACCTGGCAGGTGGGTGTGCTTTTCCAGCCCTTGAATCCCACGGGCAATCCCAGATTCCCGGAGCTCCCCGAGGCACAGCCTGGCCTCCCTCCCTGGGAGCTGCACCTCAGTCTGCCTGGACCAAGGCCATCCTGTTTGAGACTTTATTCCTGTTGCTTTTCCTCTTGCAGGTAGTTGGCGAAAAGGAGAGAGCCAGTAGGAAGTGAAGCCACTGGAAGGCCTTATCCCAGTCCAAGGTTGGATGGGAGTAACTGGACCTGTTGAATTCCCACTTCCCTTTAAATCAGTGCAGAGGAAGCAGATTTTAAATCATCATTCCATGAACTTTCACCAACTTCATGACTCTTGCAAAAGTTTTCAATGTTAGAAATTCCTGAGCTTGTTTTCCAGGCAGGCTTGGATTTGGATGTTATTCCTTCCTTTTAATTGAAGGAATAACTCTGATTTTCTCTCTGATTTTAGTAAGGGAATATTTATTTATTCCAATTTTCCATCCTAATTGGAATTTTTGTACCTTGTAGAGCACATTTCTAAGGAAATTTACCCAATTAATGTTGGTAAATCAGCAATTGTCCAGCACCATCTCCACAAAATTCTGTGATTTCCCAAGAAAACTTTGAAGTATTTATTTGCCACGATTCGTCTCTTTGTAAAGTTCAATTTACTGCATTTTTAATTACATAAATGCCATTAAAACCTGAATCCAGGCCTAGCTGCTGTTCCTTGGACACAAGGGGCTGGTTCTTTCCTACCTTGGCACATTTGGATGTTTGTCCAAAATGAGCTTCCCACTACAATAGAATTTGTTTCCAAGCAGAAGTGGGAATTGTCTAGAAAACCTTCTGTTCTGGGGGGCACTGGGTTTGTTTCCCTTATTGCTGCATAATTGAGGAAAGCCATGGCGCTTTTTTAGGCAGTGGCAGGAGGTGAGAGCTGCGTTTATTTAATTTTGTATTTTATTTTTTGTTATTTTTGTATTTTTGTGCTCTTTTGTTGTGGTTTTTCATGTTGCGTTTTGTGGTTTTTCAAAGACTTTTTCTTCAGTTTTTTAATTTTTATTTTTTTTCTTTAGCTATTTATTTACTTGTTAAAACTACTTTTCGTTTTTTATTTTAATTTTTTGTTTAAATTTTTTTTCCACTTTTTTGTTACTTTGAAATTTTTTTCTTTTGGTATTTTAATTTTATTTATTATTTTCTATAGTTTTGGTTTATTTTTTCATGTTTTCTTTGTTCCTTTTTTTTTTCCCCATACTCTTTCTTCCCCCGGGCGCCTGGGGGTTTGGCTGTTGGCAAGAAAGATGAGAAATGACCTCGGTGCCCGCTGGACGTCCGGATGTCATAGAGAGCGCAGTTGGCAAAAGCTCCGTATTTTCTGCTCCATAAAACTCCTGAAGGGAGAAAGCTGTGACCACCGTGGTGCCGTTTTTTCCTTCCCAGCCCCGACCAGGTCTCCTCCTACCCGTGCACAGTGTTACCAGCAGCAGCCTGCTGTCCAGGCTGTCAAGGCGTATTTCAGAGGGAGCAATAAAAACAAAGTAGACGTTTTATTTTGTAACTCTCCGACCCTGCTTGTTTATTAGCAAAGAAATCCAAAACAAAGCGAACAAAAAAAGAAAACCCCCAAAATAAACTCCCCCGCAACCCACCAAAAAAACCCCATACAGATAGAGAAAATATGCCCATATTATCTAAATAAAGATTAAAACTTTACCCCTTAGAAAACCAGGCTCATTTAATTCAAATTAATTGTGTTTCTGATGTGTTAGGTTAATGAATTCATCTAGTGTAAAATATCGTTTAAAATATAAACAAACGAATTAAAAAAATAATGAAAAAGAAAAATAACAAAAAGTATAGGATATGAAAAATAATATCAATAAAAAATACACAATATATTATTACTTACTACACGTTTTATAAATATATTTAATATACATAATATAAACATCTATAATGTACATAATCATATTTAAATGAAATGTATTATTATTTATAACATTACATAATAAATAATAAATTATTTTATATATAACTTTCTATATTTAATATCTATAATAAATATAATAGTATAATAAACATAATACATGATGTATAATGTACATAATATAAAAGATGAATTGTAATGATGAATGTAAATATCAGAATCACAAAGATATAAAATATTGAAATAGAGCCTGAACGAAAGGCTTTTTTGTTTCGGTCTGGTTGCTGGCAGGGCTCTCGCAGGTGTGCTCGGGGGTCTTTTGGGCCGTTTATTCCGGAGGCTGTTCGCCAGGGCATTCCTGGGCACGTTCGTTTATGGCTCCGCTCCGCGCCGCCGCGCGGCAGTGCTGCCACCCTGTGGGCAGAGAGCGGTAGTGCAGCTGTCCCCCGTGCCCGTCCCTCATGATCTGTGAGGCAATGCTGCCACCCTGTGGGCAGAGAGCGGTAGTGCAGCTGTCCCCCGTGCCCGTCCCTCATGATCTGTGAGGCAATGCTGCCACCCTGTGGGCAAAGAGCGGTAGTGCAGCTGTCCCTCCCGCCCGTCCCGCCTGATCTGTGCGGCAATGCTGCCACCGCGTGGGCAAACAGCGGTAGTGCAGCTGTCCCCCCGTGCCCGTCCCTCATGATCTGTGAGGCAATGCTGCCACCCTGTGGGCATACAGCGGTACTGCAGCTGTCCCCCCCCGCCCGTCCCGCCTGATCTGTGTGGCAATGCTGCCACCCTGTGGCCAAAGAGCGGTAGTGCAGCTGTCCCCCGTGCCCGTCCCCGACGCGCGTGGAAGCCCCGCACTGTGAGCTCGGGGGCGGCGCTGCCGCCCGCCCGCCCGCAGCTCGGGGCCGAAAGGGAGGGAAAAAGGCAAGGAGCCCGGGCGCGTGGCAGCCGGCTGCCTGCGCGCGCCACCCGGACCCCGGAGCCGTCCGGGCGCGATTTTCCGCGGCGTTTGCGGGTGTGCGGACACGGGATGGGGGCGCAGCGGCGCCGCGGGCTGCAGTCCATTCAGTCAGGCGCTTGTGGGAGGAGCCGAGGGGGCATTTTAGTGGGTTCCACTACCAAGATGGCGGCGAGACGCGAGGCGCCCGACCTTCCAAAAAGGGCGGCCAAAAGGGCGGGAAAAAATAAGGACCCTATAGGCGTTTAGCCAGACGCCTGCACAAAAACCCCGACTACGGCGCCGCCCGGGCGCAATTTTCCGCGGCGTTTCCAGGTGTAGGGACACCGGTCATGTGCTCAGCCGCGCCGCGCTTGCGTTCGGATTCGCGGATTTAGTCAGGCGTCTGTGTAAACACCTGGCGGAGGCCTATGCCGAGCCGCAAAGAACATGGCGGCCGGGACGGAAGTGGCCTCAGCCGCAACAAAGATTGCGGCAAGGAAAAGCGGAAGTCACGCGACGCCCCTCACAAAATGGCGCCCAGGCGCGAGGCGCCCGACCTTCCAAAAAGGGCGGCCAAAAGGGCGGGAAAAAATAAGGACCCTATAGGCGTTTAGTCAGATGCCTGTACGAAACCCCGACAACGGCGCCGCCGGGGCGCAATTTTCCGCGGCGTCTCCAGGTGTGGGGACACGGGCCGTGTGCTCAGCCGCGCCGCGCTTGCGTTCGGATTCGCGGATTTAGTCAGGCGTCTGTGTAAACACCTGCCGGGGGCCTTAGAGGTGCCGCAAAAAAGATGCCGGCGGGACCGGAAGTGGCCTCAGACGCAACCATGATGGCGGCAAGGAAGGGCGGAAGGCTCGTGGGGCTCGTCGCGGCCGAAAATCGCCGAGTGCAGCTCACACCCTGCAATGGCAAAAGCTGTTTTATTAAAACTCAGCCGAGAATTTTCCTCTTATTTCCAGGTCACAGGATATACTGAGGCTGAGAGGGATCCTAAAATCTGACTCTCAAGCGGACGGACCGTTTGAGAATCGAACTCAGCACCTTGGCATTACCCGGACTCTGCTCCAAGCAGCTGAACCAATCTCTGCATTATGGGGATGGACCTCCATAGGATGGCAACGCTTGGCCCCACTAAGGTAAGTGCAGTGCCGCCTTCTCTGCCAAAGCTGCTTCACACACCAGCCCCTGGAATGGCTCGAGGGCAGAAGTGGCTGGCAGCTCACGACAGCACAAAGCTCTTCCAGTGACGCTGATTTCCTGTCCTTTCCAGGATTTACCCAACAGCTGCCGTAAAAGTACTCACACAAAGTCTCTTTCCGGGCGGAAAGGAGCAGGACAAGTCCTGAGGCTTCCCTTCTTCCACGGCCAAAGCTCTGCAGAGAGGCAGGGCCGGTCCCACCCGCACAGGGGCGTTTCCTGCAGGTGAGTGTTGCCGGGCCAAAATGATGGCAGCTGCTGAGGCCGGGGCTGCTTTTCTGGCCGGAGGCCTCGGTGCCCCCCCGTGCCGCCTGCAGTGTCCCTCGGGGTTTCCTGCAGGTGTCCCGGGTGCCCGGAGGCGCAGGGAGGAAGGAGGCCGGCAGCCCCAGCGGGGCCAGCAGCCCTGGGATGATGTGCAGGGAGGAGCTGTGCCTGCGGGGCCCCGCCCGTGGCAGCGGCGGCCAAACGCAGGGCCCGGGGCCGGGCTCGGGGCTGGCACGGACACGGCCCCGGGGCTGCCGCGGCTCCTCGGCCAGGGGCTGCTCCCGCCGGGCACGGGGAGATGCTGCAGCCCGGACAGAGGCACCCACAGCCCAAGAGCTCCCCGGGGAACAGCTGGCATTGCCCGGGAACGGCGGCTCGGGCTGTCTGCAGAGGGGCTCAGACAGCAATTCCCACCTCCCGGAGCTCCCACACAGTTGCCAGGGATGTCCTGGCCACCCCAAATCCCCTCCCTTTCAGCCTGAGGACATCACCCGTCGGCAGCATTAAAGCCAAGGCGCTCCTCCCTCACAGAAATTAAATCCAGAGCAACGGCCCTCGGAGATGCCTCAAAATCAAAGGTTTGAGTGGGATGGAGTTTCGTTTGGATGAGGTCTGGACTTTTCCAGGGAGCCGGCCGGAGTGCAGAAGCGATGGAAAGCTTTTGCAGGTGGGTCCCACTGGAGGTGTGCTGAAGGCAGGGATGGGCGTCCCTTGCCTGAGGGAAAGGCACTTGCAGAGGCCACTGCTGGGGCTCGGAAAGGAGCTGAGCTCCTGCAGGGAGCTGTGTCCTCCCGAGGGCACAGGGGCTGCCTCAGCACAGGCCGGCCAGTGCCTTCTCCTGCTCTGAAACATCACCTGGAGCCCGAGCTCAGGGGGGTGGCTGAATTCCAGGGAAATCTGACAGGTGACCCCCAGGGGGTGAGGGTTATAATTAACCAAATCTATGGAATAGAAACCTATCCTGTCCCCATCCTGCTGAGCTTCCTTGGAAGCTCTGCTGGTTCCTGACACGTCTGGCATTCAAGCAGCAGCTCTGCGTGGGAATATCCGTGCTCCGTGAGGCACTGTGAGGTTATTGCAGCGGGAACTGAGCAGGGAATTCGGGGCCGTGGGTATAATTCATCTAAACTAGCAAAGGTGACAGTGAACCCCAAATCTGGGCACCACACAGAGAACAATCTTTGTGCTGCCCTGTCAGCTCAAGCCCCTGGGCTGGGAAGTTTTGGGAGTCAGACATATGGAATGATAGAAGTCACAGCAACTGGTGTCACCCCGAGGGACAGTCCAAGTCCCAGACAATTCCTCTGCAATCCCCTCGGGGGGAAAACACCCTCTGTCTGCCAGGAGCCCTGACTCTGTTTCTCCTAGCAGCTGTGTTGGGCTTTAAGAACTTGAAATAACTTTGAAGCCAAAGAAATCACCTTTTCCTACTGGTTTGATTGTTGTGTTTGGTTTTTGTTTTTTTTTTTTTTTTCTTTCAGATGCTGGACTTGCTTCTGTGGATGTGTGCTGAGCTCTGGCTGCAGGGGACTGTCAGGCCTGAATGGCTGTGAGTCTGTGTTCTTCTCGCTGGGGAAGCGGAAATAATTATTAATTAGACTGCAGAAATGTTTTCAGAAACCTTTCCCCTTTCCTGCCCTTTGCTGGTGGATCTTCTCTTTCTGCCTTTGACTTTACAAAGCTGTTCCCTGATGTCATTTCCCCTGCCTGAATTCCTTGCAGCTCCTAGCTGGGAAAAACTGGGATGATGTCCTGGGGATGTTCTTAGGGGAGGACAGAGGTGAGATTTTTGCCTGTATTTTTCTAATATTTTCTAAAATTTCAGGGAGCTGCTGCTGCTGCTGCTCCTGCTCCTGCTGCTGCTGCACAAGTGGAGCCTTGTCAGCGAAGACCTGCATCTGCAGGAGGCCCCGCAGGCCCTGGCTGGGAAGTGCCAAAACAAAGAAGTGATCAGTAAGTGCTGAACTGCTTCCAGGAGGGCGTATTTTGTTGCAGCCGTTACAGACCAACAAAAGAATGGTGCTGTGTCCGCGTGATGTTGGTGACTTTGTGTGAGTTGCTTTATTAAAGCCAATCGTTGGTAAGGGTTTTGAGCATCCCTTGGATAGCCCTTGGAGCTCTGGGTGCCCTGGCTGTCTCTGCGGTGCCCTTGCCGTCCCCTGGGTGCACTTTGGGGTCCCCGGGCTGTCCCCTATGTGTCCCTGGGGTGCCCTGGCTGTCCCTTAGGTGTGCCTGGGGGTTCCCTGGCTGTCCCCTAGGTGTCCCTGGGAGTTCCATGGCTGTCCTCTAGGTGTCCCTGGGGGTGCCCTGACTGTCCCTGGGGTGCCCTGACTGTCCCCTAGGTGTCCCTGGGGGTTCCCTGGCTGTCCCTGGGGTGCCCTGACTGTCCCCTAGGCGTCCCTGGGGGTTCCCTGGCTGTCCCCTAGGTGTTTCTGGGGGTTCCCTGGCTGTCCCGTGGCTGTCCCTGGGGGTGCCCTGGCTGTCCCTGGGGTTCCCTGGCTGTCCCCTAGGCGTCCCTGGGGGTGCCCTGGCTCTCCCTGGGGTGCCCTGGCTGTCCCTTAGGTGTCCCTGGGGTGCCCTGTCTGTCCCCTAGGTGTCCCTGGGGGTTCCCTGGCTGTCCCTGGGGTGCCCTGACTGTCCCCTAGGCGTCCCTGGGGGTGCCCTGGCTCTCCCTGGGGTGCCCTGGCTGTCCCTTAGGTGTCCCTGGGGTGCCCTGTCTGTCCCCTAGGTGTCCCTGGGGGTTCCCTGGCTGTCCCTGGGGTGCCCTGGGTGTCTCTTGGGGTGCCCTGACTGTCCCTGGGGTGCCCTGGCTGTCCCCTAGGTGTCCCTGGGGGTTCCCTGGCTGTCCCCTAGGTGTCCCTGGGGGTGCCCTGGCTGTCCCCTAGGTGTCCCTGGGGGTTCCCTGGCTGTCCCTGGGGTGCCCTGGCTGTCCCCTAAGCGTCCCTGGGGGTGCCCTGGCTGTCCCTTAGGTGTCCCTGGGGGTGCCCTGGCTGACCCTAGGTGTCCCTGGGAGTGCCCTGGCTGTCCCCTAAGCGTCCCTGGGGGTGCCCTGGCTGTCCCGTATGTGTCCCTGGGGGGGCCCCAGCTGTCCCCTGGCTGTCCCTGGGGGTGTCCTGGCTGTCCCCGAAAGTGCCCTCCCTGTCCCCTAGGTGTCCCCAGGGGTGCCCTGGCTGTCCCCTAGCTGTCCCTTGGGGTGCCCCGGCTGTCCCTTGGGGTGCCCTTGCCGTCCCCTAGGTGCACCTTGGGGTCCCCGGGCTGTCCCCTAGGTGTCCCTGGGGGTGCCCTGGCTGTCCCCTATGTGTCCCTGGGGTGCCTTGGCTGTACCGAAGGTGTCCCTGGGGGTGCCTTGGCTGTCCTCTAGGTGTCCCTGGGGGTGCCCTGGCTGTCCCTTAGGTGTCCCTGGGGATTCCCTGGCTGTCCCCTAGGTGTCCCTGGGGGTGCCCTGGCTGTCCCCTAGGTGTCCCTGGGGGTGCCCTGGCTGTCCCCTAGGTGTCCCTGGGGGTGCCCTGGCTGTCCCCAAAAGTGCCCTCGCTGTCCCCTAGGTGTACCCAGGGGTACCCTCGCTGTCCCCTAGGTGTACCCAGGGGTGCCCTGGTGTCCCCTAGGTGTCTCTGGGGTGCCCTGGCTGTCCCCTAGGTGTCCCTGCCTCGCCCGAATCCTCGACTCCGCCTCCGGTGCCATGGTGACACCCCTCCCAGTCTGGACCAGTGTGGCCACACCCCCTCCCCTGGGGCCATCCGACCCATCCCAGTATAGACCAGTTAGGCACCGTGTGCCCACCTAGGACCCCCACACGCCTGCCAGTTCATCCCAGTCCACTCCCCGTCCATCCCAGTTCTCTCTGATCACCCTCCCAGTGCTCCCAGTCCATCCCAGTCCCGCAGGTGTTGGTGCTTGTGGCTTGATCAGCTGCTACCTGTCCGCAACGTGGAGCCGGTCAAACGAGGCCTCAGGGGGACGGGGGGGGCGGATTTTGGGGGGTCCTGGGGGTCCCGAGTTGTCCTGGAGGGGTTTGGGGGGTTTTGGGGGGTCTGGGGGGAGTCCTGGGGGCTGCTTTGGGTGGTTTTGGGGGATCTTCGGGAGGTTTGGGCGGCCCATTTGCGGCATCAAAGGAACCTGAGGAGGGTTTTGGGGGCTCCTGGAGGTCGGGGGGGGCCCTGGGGGTGGTTTGGGGGGCACTGGGGGGTTCCAGCCCGTGACCCCCCCCGTTTTTGACCCCCCCCCCGAGCTGTTTCGGTCTCATCGACGCCCTCCTGAAGCCCAAGGGGGGGTGGGCGCTGGGCCCCCCCCGCTGCCCCCTCCCCTGCCACCCCCACGACGCCCTGCAGGTGAGGGACCCCCAAAAACCCCTCCCCAGACCCCAGATTCACCCCTGGGACCCCAAAAAACCCCCCAAACCTCTCCCCGGACCCCAAATTCACCCCTGAGGCGCCATAAAACCCCTAAACCCCTCCCCATGAACCCCAAATCCACCCCTGGGACCCCCCAAAACCTCCCCAGGACCCCAGATCCACCCCGGGACCCTCGAATCCATCCCTTGGACCCCCAAAAACCCCAAAATCCATCCCTGGGACCCCCCAAAACCTCCCTCCAAACCCCAAATTCACCCCTCGGACCTCCAGAATCCCTCCACAGGCCCCCTCAGGGGTCGTTCCCCACGAAAAAGGGCGGGAAACGTGAGGGGAGAAAAAGGGCGGGAAACGTGAGGGGAGAAAAAGGGCGGGATCAAGTGGGAGGGATCAATGGAATTTTGGGGGGCGTCAGCGACGGTGAGGGAAGATCAATGGAATACTGGGGGGGCATCAATGACATTGGGGGGGGTCAGTGACACTCGGGTGGGGATCAATGATGCTGTGGGGGGGTCGATATCAGCTCGGGGGGCGGCCATGGGTTTTTGGGGGGCCGCAACGCAGGCGGCCGTGCTGGGTTTGGAGCGGGGGGGCCCCTTCAACGCCTGGGGGTGCCCTGGCTGTCCCTGGGGATGCCCTGGCTGTCCCCTAGGTGTCCCTGGGGGTTCCCTGGCTGTCCCTGGGGTGCCCTGGCTCTCCCTTAGGTGTCCCTGAGGATGCCCTGGCTGTCCCTTAGGTGTCCCTGGGGGTTCCCTGGCTGTCCCCTAGGTGTCCCTGTGGGGGCCCTGGCTCTCCCTGGGGTGCCCTGGCTGTCCCTTAGGTGTCCCTGGGGGTTCCCTAGCTGTCCCCTAGGTGTCCCTGGGAGTGCCTTGGCTGTCCTTTAGGTGTCCCTGGAGGATGCCCTGGCTGTCCCCTAGGTGTCCCTGGGGGGCCCTGGGTGTCCCTGGGGTGCCCTGGCTGTCCCCTAGGTGTCCCTGGGGGTTCCCTGGCTGTCCTTGGGGTGCCCTGACTGTCCCCTAAGCGTCCCTGGGGGTGCCCTGGCTGTCCCTTAGGTGTCCCTGGGGGTTCCCTGGCTGTCCCCTGTCCCTGGGGGTGCCCTGGCTGTCCCTTAGGTGTCCCTGGGGGTGCCCTGGCTGTCCCCTAGGTGTCCCTGGGGGTGCCCTGGCTGTCCCCTAGGTGTCCCTGGGGGTGCCCTGGCTGTCCCTGGGGGGGCCCTGGCTGTCCCCAAAAGTGCCCTCGCTGTCCCATAGGTGTACCCAGGGGTACCCTCGCTGTCCCCTAGGTGTACTCAGGGGTGCCCTGGTGTCCCCTAGGTGTCCCTGGGAGTGCCCTGGCTGTCCCCTAGGTGTCCCTGGGGGTGCCCTGGCTGTCCCTGGGGTGGCCCTGGCTGTCCCCAAAAGTGCCCTCGCTGTCCCCTAGGTGTAACCAGGGGTGCCCTGGTGTCCCCTAGGTGTCCCTGGGGGTGCCCTGGCTCTCCCTTAGGTGTCCCTGAGGATGCCCTGGCTGGCCCCTAGGTGTTTCTGGGGGTTCCCTGGCTGTCCCGTGGCTGTCCCTGGGGGTGCCCTGGCTGTCCCTGGGAGTGCCCTGGCTGTCCCTGGGGTGCCCTGACTGTCCCCTAGGCGTCCCTGGGGGTGCCCTGGCTCTCCCTTAGGTGTCCCTGAGGATGCCCTGGCTGTCCCCTAGGTGTCCCTGGGGGTTCCCTGGCTGTCCCTGGGGTGCCCTGGCTCTCCCTTAGGTGTCCCTGAGGATGCCCTGGCTGTCCCTTAGGTGTCCCTGGGGGTTCCCTGGCTGTCCCCTAGGTGTCCCTGTGGGGGCCCTGGCTCTCCCTGGGGTGCCCTGGCTGTCCCTTAGGTGTCCCTGGGGGTTCCCTAGCTGTCCCCTAGGTGTCCCTGGGAGTGCCTTGGCTGTCCTTTAGGTATCCCTGGAGGTTCCCTGGCTGTCCTTGGGGTGCCCTGACTGTCCCCTAAGCGTCCCTGGGGGTGCCCTGGCTGTCCCTTAGGTGTCCCTGGGGGTTCCCTGGCTGTCCCCTAGGTGTCCCTGGGGGTGCCCTGGCTGTCCCCTAGGTGTCCCTGGGGGTGCCCTGGCTGTCCCTGGGGGGGCCCTGGCTGTCCCCAAAAGTGCCCTCGCTGTCCCATAGGTGTACCCAGGGGTACCCTCGCTGTCCCCTAGGTGTACCCAGGGGTGCCCTGGTGTCCCCTAGGTGTCCCTGGGAGTGCCCTGGCTGTCCCTGGGGTGGCCCTGGCTGTCCCCAAAAGTGCCCTCGCTGTCCCCTAGGTGTACCCAGGGGTACCCTCGCTGTCCCCTAGGTGTACCCAGGGGTGCCCTGGTGTCCCCTAGGTGTCCCAGGGGGTGCCCTGGCTATCCCTTAGGTGTCCCTGAGGATGCCCTGGCTGTCCCCTAGGTGTTTCTGGGGGTTCCCTGGCTGTCCCCTAGGTGTCCCTGGGGGTGCCCTGGCTGTCCCTGGGAGTGCCCTGGCTGTCCCTGGGGTGCCCTGACTGTCCCCTAGGCGTCCCTGGGGGTGCCCTGGCTGTCCCCTAGGCGTCCCTGGGGGTGCCCTGGCTGTCCCCTAGGTGTCCCTGGGAGTGCCCTGGCTGTCCCCTAGGTGTCCCTGGGGGTGCCCTGGCTGTCCCTGGGGGGGCCCTGGCTGTCCCCAAAAGTGCCCTCGCTGTCCCCTAGGTGTACCCAGGGGTACCCTCGCTGTCCCCTAGGTGTACGCAGGGGTGCCCTGGTGTCCCCTAGGTGTCCCTGGGGGTGCCCTGGCTGTCCCCTAGGTGTCCCTGCCTCGCCCGAATCCTCGACTCCGCCTCCGGCGCCATGGTGACACCCCTCCCAGTCTGGACCAGTGTGGCCACACCCCCTCCCCTGGGGCCATCCGACCCATCCCAGTATAGACCAGTTAGGCACCGTGTGCCCACCACGGACCCCCACACACCTGCCAGTTCATCCCAGTCCACTCCCCGTCCATCCCAGTTCTCTCTGATCACCCTCCCAGTGCTCCCAGTCCATCCCAGTCCCGCAGGTGTTGGTGCTTGTGGCTTGATCAGCTGCTGCCTGTCCGCAACGTGGAGCCGGTCAAACGAGGCCTCAGGGGGACGGGGGGGCGGATTTTGGGGGGTCCTGGGGGTCCCGAGTTGTCCTGGAGGGGTTTGGGGGGTTTTGGGGGGTCTGGGGGGAGTCCTGGGGGCTGCTTTGGGTGTTTTTGGGGGATCTTCGGGAGGTTTGGGCGGCCCATTTGAGGCATCAAAGGAACCTGAGGAGGGTTTTGGGGGCTCCTGGAGGTCGGGGGGGGCCCTGGGGGTGGTTTGGGGGGCACTGGGGGGTTCCAGCCCGTGACCCCCCCCGTTTTTGACCCCCCCCCCCGAGCTGTTTCGGTCTCATCGACGCCCTCCTGAAGCCCAAGGGGGGGTGGGCGCTGGGCCCCCCCCGCTGCCCCCTCCCCCTGCCACCCCCGCGACGCCCTGCAGGTGAGGGACCCCCAAAAACCCCTCCCCGGACCCCAAATTCACCCCTGGGACCCCGAAAAACCCCCAAAACCTCTTCCCGGACCCCAAATTCACCCCTGAGGCGCCATAAAACCCATGAACCCCAAATCCACCCCTGGGACCCCCCAAAACCTCCCCAGGACCCCAGATCTACCCCGGGACCCTCGAATCCATCCCTTGGACCCCCAAAAACCCCAAAATCCATCCCTGGGACCCCCCAAAACCTCCCTCCAAACCCCAAATTCACCCCTCGGACCTCCAGAATCCCTCCACAGGCCCCCTCAGGGATCGTTCCCCACGAAAAAGGGCGGGAAACGTGAGGGGAGAAAAAGGGCGGGAAACGTGAGGGGAGAAAAAGGGCGGGATCAAGTGGGGGGGATCACTGGAATTTTGGGGGGGTCAGCGACGCTGAGGGAAGATCAGTGGAATATTGGGGGGGCATCAATGACATTGGGGGGGGTCAGTGACACTCGGGTGGGGATCAATGATGCTGTGGGGGGGCCGATATCAGAGGTTATCAGAGGAAATCGCCGCCGCCGTCCTCCCGTGCCCAGAGCCCCGCCAGGACCCCAGCGCAGCTCCGGCTGCAGGCGGAGCAGGAGCGGCTCCTGCCGCCCGCAGCGATCCCGGTCCCGATCCCGATCGCAACGCCCCCCTGGTCCTCCGGCCCCGAGACCCATAGCCCGCCCGCCGGGGGAGGCCGCACCGCTCGGGAGCCGCAGCCGACACTGACAGGACCCGAACCAGAACGGCCGGTCCCATTCCCGGCCCCGCCTGGCTCCGCGCAGGGCCGCGAGCAACCTCGGCTCGGCTCAGCTGTGAGGGGCGGGGCGGGGCCGCGGGCGATGGTCCCGCCCCCATCCCGGGCAGCGCGGGGCGCCGGGGCGGGCTCGGGGCGGAGCCGGGGCGGGCTCGGGGCGGAGCCGGGGCGGGCTCGGGGCGGAGCCGGGGCTCTGTGAGGCGGGGCCCGGAGGCAGCCGGGGCCGGGCAGTACCGGGGGCGCGGCTTCAGGGGCGCGGGGCGGGTCCCAAGTGCACGGCGCCGGGACCCCACCGGGGCGTTCCTCACCGAGCCCATAGAGCAGCAGCTACTTCCGCCACCCTTTTGAATCCCCGCGATTGGCGGGCTCGCTGAGGCATCGGCAGTGCTGATTGGACAGCGGGCCCCGGGAACCGCCCCCGCCCCCCGGCCCGCGCTGAGGGCCCGGGGCCTCCGCCCTCAGACCGGCTCCGGCTCCAACCCGGCCCGGGCTCTGCTCCGGTCCCCCCGGCCCGCCCTGAGGGCCCGGGGGCTCTGCCCCGAGACCGGCCTCGCCCCTCCCCGCCTCGCCCTGTAGTAGATTTCTGTTTGGTTTGTGGGAAGAAACATGTGTGAGAAGTGAGAGTTGTGCTGGAGGGGTGCTGCTGGGATGAAAGGATGGAGTAAATCTGCTCCGAGGATGTGCGATGAAGAATTCAGGGTCAGAGGTGGGCAGTATTTATAAACTGTCTCCATATTTCCCTGTATCTCTGGGTGTTTGGATTTAGCCTGGGATTGTCAGCTAAGTTATAAACAAGCCAACCCGGCTACTGAACTCCCAATGAACGTTTGGAACCCTTGCACAGAAAGACAAGGTAGTGATGATTCCAAAGGAGAAAATGTAAATGAAGGGTAACGATTGCTGGGAAATTTCCTTAGGAATTGTGAACCTCACACAAACGGAATTTAGGAGGTGGAATCCCAGTTTCAGCCTTGGGCACGTGCAGGAGCAGAGGGATCCTTATTCACAGCAAGGAAAGCCCGGTGCCCCAGCGTGTCAGTGCACACAGTGCAATGTCCAGGAAATGAGCAGCAGGGACTGGCAGCAGCTGCAGGTGAGAGCTGTCACAGGATGATTGAGGGGACAGAGCAGCCCCAGGTGAGAGCTGTCACACTGATGAGGGGACAGGTGGAAGCTGTAAAGGATAACGAGGGGGCGGGTCCTGCCAGCACTGCTTTAAGAGGGGAGCCCGAGCTGAGTTTGGCACGGAGCTGCGGGAGGAGAGGGGTTTATGCTGGGCTCCCAGGTGAGGCTCATGGAAGGATGGTGAGTTCATCTCACAGGGGCTGGGGGAGGCCTTGGGCGTGGAACATTACTTCAGGAGGTGCTGAGGGACAAACCTTTGTGCCGAGCAGCAGCAGCAGCACAAAAGGTTGAAATAAGTTTTGGTTTGGCATGTAGTGATGGGATTGGCGTCTATGGTGTGCTAGTGTTGTCTAAAGGTTTAAACTTTAACGTTTATTTTTAAAGTTTTAAGTTAATGAATTAATATGGGTTGCAAGACATGGGCTTTTTCCTTTTTATTTGGCTAGGGGGAAGTCTTTAACTTTGGGGGGGCTCTGAGTATATGTTCTGGAGTATTATTAAGGGGTTTGGACATGGTGTTGTTTTTATTATATTCAGTAGTTTGACTAGGGGTGATAAGAGTTGGCTTTTTTTGCTGGAATTTTTTTGGGGTTGTCTGTTTGAAAATTTATATATTTATGCAGTTAAGTGTGCTGGTGTTTCTGATGTAACTCTTCAGCATATGTTATTGTTTGTGTGTTTTAGGTGGTCTACTTGTCTTACGCCCTGACCGATTGGCCAACAGATCTGCTGAGATCATACATCGATGTTTGTTTTATTTCTTGTAGCTGAATAAGAGACAGCAGCCCGGTGACAGCAGGAAATTCCCAGAGAGCGAGGCGGCATTCTGTGGCACCCGGCGTGGATTCTCATCCCCAGACGTCCAAGAGATAAGTGGAGGGTTCAGAGCCACAGAGGGGATGAAAGTGGAGTGCTGGGTCAGGACTTGTCAGGAGGGGTTTTTGAGTCAGGTGTGGAGATAGGGATGTCCAAGATGTGCCAATTGAGAGTACAGGTGTACCAGCCCGACCCCACCCCTACCCCAGACCCGAAGGAGTAGCCCTAAAGACATGCCCGTTTCCCTGAGTGCAGGTACAGGCAGGAGCCCTTATGCAGGACAATGCCAGAAGGCCTGGCTGCGAGGTGTAGGGCTCTAAAGAAGTTGGGTTTAGAAGGGGGGAGGTGTAGCCACACACACAGAGGCTGAGGTAAAGGACTCGAGGACTAGAGGACACACGGTGAAACTCAGGGGAGCAGGCTAGGATACAAGTCAGAGTACAGGTGTAGCGGCCCTCACAGCACTGCTACCAGCACACTTCCCCTGAGAGCAGGTGCAGGCAGCAGCCCTAGTGCAGGAACACACCAGAAGCTCTGACCTGTGCAGACACAGTCAGGCTAGGGCCAGGCAGGAAGCGATAGTGGGGAGCAGGATCCAACAGGGCTGGGGATAACGGGGGTTTCCCGCCCCACCCACCCTGGGATTCCCTGTCTCTCCGCAGCCGGTGGAAGTGCTCCTGATTCCCTCTCGAGGCGGCGGTTGGTAAGGCTTCGTGCCTTTTGCCACCGCAAAGAGTTCGGCTCTGTCAGCCTCTGCCCTGTCTCAGGGCCACGTTTCTTAGGGTAGGCAGGGAACAACTGTGGATGTACCTGTCCTGCGTGCGGGACAGCTCTTGGGACCCTAACGGTGCAGAGCGTCCCCGGCTGCAAGGTCTAGGGCTCTGAAGAAGCAGGGTTCAGAAGGGGGGAGGTTACAGTGATACACACAGAGGCTGAGGTAAAGGACTCAAGGACTAGAGAACACACAGTGAAAATCAGGGGTACAGCCTAGGATACAAGTCAGAGTACAGGCATCCCGGCCCTCACAGCGCTGCTGCCAACACCGTTTCCCTGAGAGCAGGTGCCGGCAGCAATCCTAACGCAAGACAAGGCCAGAAGTCCTGAGAGGTGCAGGCAGTAGCCCTAAGCTAGGGCCAGGCAGGAAGTGACCGTGGTGGGGCAGAGTCCACAGGGTTGAGGTTCACCGGGGATGTCCACCCTGCGTTCCTGTCCTGCTCTAACCGGGGATGCTCACAGCCCTAATGGAGGCCACGGTGGGTGGGCTCGGTGCCAGTAATGCCTCTAAGGCTTTGGCGCTGCGAGCGTCGGCCTCCGAGCTCAGCTGACGCACGCACGGGGCCCGAGGACCCGGTCCTGCTTAAGAGACGGTGAGTAGCAGAGCTGCTGGGTTTTGGCTGATGTGCAGCTAAGATTATGCTTTGATATTTGGTTTTCTTTATTGTAGCTGACTAGGAGACAGCAGCCCAGTGACGGGAGGAATTTCTCTGAGGGAGAGGCAGCCTTCTTTGGCACCCGGCGTGGATTCACCTCCCCAGACATTTGAGAGATAAGTGGAGGGCTTGGAGCCACAGAGGGGATGAAAGCGGGGTACCAGGGCAGGGGTCAGCGGGAGGGATTTTTTGAGTCGGGTTTGGAGATGGGGATGTCCCAGATGTGACCCCTTAGGCTACATGAAGGAAAAGTCTCATTTTTCATGTCAGTGCTGAGGTGTGCAGGGCAGAGCAGTCCTGGTGTGTGTTGTGTCACTTGTCTGATGTGCACTGTGTCTTTTGGGTGTGTTGTCTTTTCCTTTAGTCCTTTCAGGGGCCTGTCCAAACCCCTGGCATCAGTCTTAGCATTTCTGATCTCTGTGCTCCTCAGCCAGGTGCCTTTGTCTCAGCTGCTCGGACACTCATCAGAATCCATCTCTCTTCACAAGCATCCAGTCCGATGCCTTTTCAGGTCTTGTTCTGAGCTGTACTGACAGCCGTGCACCGCCCTGATCCATTCCGGCGGGTTAGGTCTTGTGAGAATGCAAAGACAGGTGGAGGATTCTGACCGTAGGATTCTCGGGCATCCATCTCTGCGTCTCTTGGGATAAGTCATCCCGATGGCATCTTGTTCCTGCAGGGTTCTCTGAGCCTGGCCAGCTCACCTTCCGTCTCACCTCGGTCATCTCATTCCGAGTTCTCTGGACCCTCAGGGTCATTCTTCTTGCCCAGAGTTTTCTGTCCCTGTTGCGTCCCCTCGTTTGTCCTGTGCTGTGTCATGGGTGTTGGTGTGTGTTTGGCCCGGAGCTGCTCTGCCTTGCTGCTCAGTCTGGGTGTAGGGGTACAAGGGTAATAGTGCCGGGGGCTTGAAATTTGTGATGTGGGGTGTGGTTAGACTGTAGAGGGTATTCCTAGATTGCCACAAGATGTGTGGAGCTGTCAAGGTATCCTGCAGCACTCTGACTTTTGTCCTGACTCTGTTTCAGATGCAGAGAGATGAAATCTGTGGCAGAGCCCCCCATCCTGGGTGAGGGGGCTCCCCTGAGAAGGTCAGTCCCTGTTTCTGTTTGCAGGGGAGGTGTCAATGATGGCTGTGTTACAGCTCTGTTCTTTGTCTTTATTTTTAGGTGGTGAAGCCGGATCTCAGCAGTCAAGCTGACGTGGGCGAGGTGAGCAGTGACGGGTGGACAGAAGCCGTTGCTATTGTTCAAGCCTCACTCGCTGGTGCAACTCTAAGCCTCCGTTATTGTGCGTTTTAGGGAGTCCACTCGCAGGAGGCCGAGCTCCCCTCTCACCAACGGGACGACAGACCCGCGTCACCTCACCCGTGAGCCCTCCGGGAGCATTCCAGGAGTCTGTGATGGAGCCTTGATCTTCTCCTTGTGAAGGCCCCATCCAGGTAGGCTTGGATAACGGCCGAGGAGTTGAGGTGAGTCAGGGAGGAGAAGGAGGAGGAGGGAGGGTCCCCTCAAGTTCCAGCGCTGCCACGTCACCTTGTCTGCTCTTTACCCAGGCAGACCCTGCGACGCCGGCGTTGGCCTCTGAGCGCAGCTGAAGCGCGGGGCCGAGGACACAGGCAAGCTTAGGAGACGGTGAGTAGCAGAATTGTCGGGTTTTGGGTGATGGGCTGCTAAGATCACGCATTCATGTTTGGTTTTCTTTGTTGTAGCTGACTAAGAGACAACAGCCCGGCGACAGCAGGAGTTTCCCTGAGGGAGAGGCGGCCTTCTTTGGCACCCGGCGTGGATTCTCATCCCCAGACGTCCAAGAGATAAGTGGAGGGTTCAGAGCCACAGAGGGGATGAAAGTGGAGTGCTGGGTCAGGACTTGTCAGGAGGGGTTTTTGAGTCAGGTGTGGAGATAGGGATGTCCAAGATGTGCCAATTGAGAGTACAGGTGTACCAGCCCGACCCCACCCCTACCCCAGACCCGAAGGAGTAGCCCTAAAGACATGCCCGTTTCCCTGAGTGCAGGTACAGGCAGGAGCCCTTATGCAGGACAATGCCAGAAGGCCTGGCTGCGAGGTGCAGGGCTCTAAAGAAGTTGGGTTTAGAAGGGGGGAGGTGTAGCCACACACACAGAGGCTGAGGTAAAGGACTCGAGGACTAGAGGACACACGGTGAAACTCAGGGGAGCAGGCTAGGATACAAGTCAGAGTACAGGTGTAGCGGCCCTCACAGCACTGCTACCAGCACACTTCCCCTGAGAGCAGGTGCAGGCAGCAGCCCTAGTGCAGGAACACACCAGAAGCTCTGACCTGTGCAGACACAGTCAGGCTAGGGCCAGGCAGGAAGCGATAGTGGGGAGCAGGATCCAACAGGGCTGGGGATAACGGGGGTTTCCCGCCCCACCCACCCTGGGATTCCCTGTCTCTCCGCAGCCGGTGGAAGTGCTCCTGATTCCCTCTCGAGGCGGCGGTTGGTAAGGCTTCGTGCCTTTTGCCACCGCAAAGAGTTCGGCTCTGTCAGCCTCTGCCCTGTCTCAGGGCCACGTTTCTTAGGGTAGGCAGGGAACAACTGTGGATGTACCTGTCCTGCGTGCGGGACAGCTCTTGGGACCCTAACGGTGCAGAGCGTCCCCGGCTGCAAGGTCTAGGGCTCTGAAGAAGCAGGGTTCAGAAGGGGGGAGGTTACAGTGATACACACAGAGGCTGAGGTAAAGGACTCAAGGACTAGAGAACACACAGTGAAAATCAGGGGTACAGCCTAGGATACAAGTCAGAGTACAGGCATCCCGGCCCTCACAGCGCTGCTGCCAACACCGTTTCCCTGAGAGCAGGTGCCGGCAGCAATCCTAACGCAAGACAAGGCCAGAAGTCCTGAGAGGTGCAGGCAGTAGCCCTAAGCTAGGGCCAGGCAGGAAGTGACCGTGGTGGGGCAGAGTCCACAGGGTTGAGGTTCACCGGGGATGTCCACCCTGCGTTCCTGTCCTGCTCTAACCGGGGATGCTCACAGCCCTAATGGAGGCCACGGTGGGTGGGCTCGGTGCCAGTAACGCCTCTAAGGCTTTGGCGCTGCGAGCGTCGGCCTCCGAGCTCAGCTGAAGCGCGCACGGGGCCCGAGGACCCGGTCCTGCTTAAGAGACGGTGAGTAGCAGAGCTGCTGGGTTTTGGCTGATGTGCAGCTAAGATTATGCTTTGATATTTGATTTTCTTTATCGTAGCTGACTAGGAGACAGCAGCCCAGTGACGGGAGGAATTTTTCTGAGGGAGAGGCAGCCTTCTTTGGCACCCGGCGTGGATTCACCTCCCCAGACATTTGAGAGATAAGTGGAGGGCTTGGAGCCACAGAGGGGATGAAAGCGGGGTACCAGGGCAGGGGTCAGCGGGAGGGATTTTTTTGAGTCGGGTTTGGAGATGGGGATGTCCCAGATGTGACCCCTTAGGCTACGTGAAGGAAAAGTCTCATTTTTCATGTCAGTGCTGAGGTGTGCAGGGCAGAGCAGTCCTGGTGTGTGTTGTGTCACTTGTCTCTTGTGCACTCTGTCTGTTTGGTGTCTTGTCTTTTCCTTTAGTCCTTTCAGGGGCCTGTCAAAACCCCTGGCGTCAGTCTTAGCATTTCTGATCTCTGTGCTCCTCAGCCAGGTGCCTTTGTCTCAGCTGCTCGGACACTCATCAGAATCCATCTCTCTTCACAAGCATCCAGTCCGATGCCTTTTCAGGTCTTGTTCTGAGCTGTACTGACAGCCGTGCACCGCCCTGATCCATTCCGGCGGGTTAGGTCTTGTGAGAATGCAAAGACAGGTGGAGGATTCTGACCGTAGGATTCTCGGGCATCCATCTCTGCGTCTCTTGGGATAAGTCATCCCGATGGCATCTTGTTCCTGCAGGGTTCTCTGAGCCTGGCCAGCTCACCTTCCATCTTACCTCGGTCATCTCATTCCGAGTTCTCTGGACCCTCAGGGTCATTCTTCTTGCCCAGAGTTTTCTGTCCCTGTTGCGTCCCCTCGTTTGTCCTGTGCTGTGTCACGGGTGTTGGTGTGTGTTTGGCCCGGAGCTGCTCTGCCTTGCTGCTCAGTCTGGGTGTAGGGGTACGAGGGTAATAGTCCTGGGGGCTTGAAATTTGTGATGTGGGGTGTGGTTAGACTGTAGAGGGTATTCCTAGATTGCCACAAGATGTGTGGAGCTGTCAAGGTATCCTGCAGCACTCTGACTTTTGTCCTGACTCTGTTTCAGATGCAGAGAGATGAAATCTGTGGCAGAGCCCCCCATCCTGGGTGAGGGGGCTCCCCTGAGAAGGTCAGTCCCTGTTTCTGTTTGCAGGGGAGGTGTAAATGATGGCTGTGTTACAGCTCTGTTCTTTGTCTTTATTTTTAGGTGGTGAAGCCGGATCTCAGCAGTCAAGCTGACGTGGGCGAGGTGAGCAGTGACGGGTGGACAGAAGCCGTTGCTATTGTTCAAGCCTCACTCGCTGGTGCAACTCTAAGCCTCCGTTATTGTGCGTTTTAGGGAGTCCACTCGCAGGAGGCCGAGCTCCCCTCTCACCAACGGGACGACAGACCCGCGTCACCTCACCCGTGAGCCCTCCGGGAGCATTCCAGGAGTCTGTGATGGAGCCTTGATCTTCTCCTTGTGAAGGCCCCATCCAGGTAGGCTTGGATAACGGCCGAGGAGTTGAGGTGAGTCAGGGAGGAGAAGGAGGGAGGGTCCCCTCAAGTTCCAGCGCTGCCACGTCACCTTGTCTGCTCTTTACCCAGGCAGACCCTGCGACGCCGGCGTTGGCCTCTGAGCGCAGCTGAAGCGCAGGGCCGAGGACACAGGCAAGCTTAGGAGACGGTGAGTAGCAGAATTGTCGGGTTTTGGGTGATGGGCTGCTAAGATCACGCATTCATGTTTGGTTTTCTTTGTTGTAGCTGACTAAGAGACAACAGCCCGGCGACAGCAGGAGTTTCCCTGAGGGAGAGGCGGCCTTCTTTGGCACCCGGCGTGGATTCTCATCCCCAGACGTCCAAGAGATAAGTGGAGGGTTCAGAGCCACAGAGGGGATGAAAGTGGAGTGCTGGGTCAGGACTTGTCAGGAGGGGTTTTTGAGTCAGGTGTGGAGATAGGGATGTCCAAGATGTGCCAATTGAGAGTACAGGTGTACCAGCCCGACCCCACCCCTACCCCAGACCCGAAGGAGTAGCCCTAAAGACATGCCCGTTTCCCTGAGTGCAGGTACAGGCAGGAGCCCTTATGCAGGACAATGCCAGAAGGCCTGGCTGCGAGGTGCAGGGCTCTAAAGAAGTTGGGTTTAGAAGGGGGGAGGTGTAGCCACACACACAGAGGCTGAGGTAAAGGACTCAAGGACTAGAGGACACACGGTGAAACTCAGGGGAGCGGGCTAGGATACAAGTCAGAGTACAGGTGTAGCGGCCCTCACAGCACTGCTACCAGCACACTTCCCCTGAGAGCAGGTGCAGGCAGCAGCCCTAGTGCAGGAACACACCAGAAGCTCTGACCTGTGCAGACACAGTCAGGCTAGGGCCAGGCAGGAAGCGATAGTGGGGAGCAGGATCCAACAGGGCTGGGGATAACGGGGGTTTCCCGCCCCACCCACCCTGGGATTCCCTGTCTCTCCGCAGCCGGTGGAAGTGCTCCTGATTCCCTCTCGAGGCGGCGGTTGGTAAGGCTTCGTGCCTTTTGCCACCGCAAAGAGTTCGGCTCTGTCAGCCTCTGCCCTGTCTCAGGGCCACGTTTCTTAGGGTAGGCAGGGAACAACTGTGGATGTACCTGTCCTGCGTGCGGGACAGCTCTTGGGACCCTAACGGTGCAGAGCGTCCCCGGCTGCAAGGTCTAGGGCTCTGAAGAAGCAGGGTTCAGAAGGGGGGAGGTTACAGTGATACACACAGAGGCTGAGGTAAAGGACTCAAGGACTAGAGAACACACAGTGAAAATCAGGGGTACAGCCTAGGATACAAGTCAGAGTACAGGCATCCCGGCCCTCACAGCGCTGCTGCCAACACCGTTTCCCTGAGAGCAGGTGCCGGCAGCAATCCTAACGCAAGACAAGGCCAGAAGTCCTGAGAGGTGCAGGCAGTAACCCTAAGCTAGGGCCAGGCAGGAAGTGACCGTGGTGGGGCAGAGTCCACAGGGTTGAGGTTCACCGGGGATGTCCACCCTGCGTTCCTGTCCTGCTCTAACCGGGGATGCTCACAGCCCTAATGGAGGCCACGGTGGGTGGGCTCGGTGCCAGTAACGCCTCTAAGGCTTTGGCGCTGCGAGCGTCGGCCTCCGAGCTCAGCTGACGCACGCACGGGGCCCGAGGACCCGGTGCTGCTTAAGAGACGGTGAGTAGCAGAGCTGCTGGGTTTTGGCTGATGTGCAGCTAAGATTATGCTTTGATATTTGGTTTTCTTTATCGTAGCTGACTAGGAGACAGCAGCCCAGTGACGGGAGGAATTTTTCTGAGGGAGAGGCAGCCTTCTTTGGCACCCGGCGTGGATTCACCTCCCCAGACATTTGAGAGATAAGTGGAGGGCTTGGAGCCACAGAGGGGATGAAAGCGGGGTACCAGGGCAGGGGTCAGCGGGAGGGATTTTTTTGAGTCGGGTTTGGAGCTGGGGATGTCCCAGATGTGACCCCTTAGGCTACGTGAAGGAAAAGTCTCATTTTTCATGTCAGTGCTGAGGTGTGCAGGGCAGAGCAGTCCTGGTGTGTGTTGTGTCACTTGTCTCTTGTGCACTCTGTCTGTTTGGTGTCTTGTCTTTTCCTTTAGTCCTTTCAGGGGCCTGTCCAAACCCCTGGCATCAGTCTTAGCATTTCTGATCTCTGTGCTCCTCAGCCGGGTGCCTTTGTCTCAGCTGCTCGGACACTCATCAGAATCCATCTCTCTTCACAAGCATCCGGTCCGATGCCTTTTCAGGTCTTGTTCTGAGCTGTACTGACAGCCGTGCACCGCCCTGATCCATTCCGGCGGGTTAGGTCTTGTGAGAATGCAAAGACAGGTGGAGGATTCTGACCGTAGGATTCTCGGGCATCCATCTCTGCGTCTCTTGGGATAAGTCATCCCGATGGCATCTTGTTCCTGCAGGGTTCTCTGAGCCTGGCCAGCTCACCTTCCATCTTACCTCGGTCATCTCATTCCGAGTTCTCTGGACCCTCAGGGTCATTCTTCTTGCCAGAGTTTTCTGTCCCTGTTGCGTCCCCTCGTTTGTCCTGTGCTGTGTCACGGGTGTTGGTGTGTGTTTGGCCCGGAGCTGCTCTGCCTTGCTGCTCAGTCTGGGTGTAGGGGTACGAGGGTAATAGTGCCGGGGGCTTGAAATTTGTGATGTGGGGTGTGGTTAGACTGTAGAGGGTATTCCTAGATTGCCACAAGATGTCTGGAGCTGTCAAGGTATCCTGCAGCACTCTGACTTTTGTCCTGACTTTGTTTCAGATGCGGAGAGATGAAATGTGTGGCAGAGCCCCCCATCCTGGGTGAGGGGCTCCCCTGAGAAGATCGATCGCTATTCAAGGTGAGAGTCACACATTTCACATTTTTTGGCACTCCAGTGCAGGCCACCTGCGTTTACAGCTTCAAACAGGTGAGTCCCTTGGTAACCCCCCTGGGCAGCAGCTGGAGCCTGCTCCGGGCTGGGCTGCGGGAGCAAACACTTGTGGCTGACACAGCTCCACACTGAGGGTGCTTGGGAAAACACCTGCCTTGTCCTGGAATTTTTTTTTTTGAGCTTTTGACAAGGTTTTAATCATCACCTTGGTAAAAATAAATGGTAAGGACTGAAAACATGAGAGGCTGGCAGGTTATACGCACGAAAGACAACTTTTTTTTTCTTAAATATTTGTGCAGCCTATATCTTAATTTTGAGACTCTTTTTTGGTCAACTTTATTGTAAAAACCCCTTATTTTCAAGTTAGCTGCTTCAATAATGAATTTGTTTTACAAATAGCCGCTAATGTCCGAAGGTTAAAGCACTAACACCAGCATCCCACCTCTTTTATTTTTGCAGCAAAATTTTATCTTTACTAAACTTGAAACTTGATGTTTTTGCGGGTAGTAAGTTAAAGAAGGTGTTTATCTGCCCATCACTGATAGTCAAGGTCATGAAGAAATTGCTCTAGTGTTCTAAAATAAATACAGATTTTTAGGCCTCCCCCATTCTCTCTGACTAGCAACATGTGAATTGATTTTTGATCTCCTTTCTTTTGGTGTCTGTGGGTTTTAAGCTGCATGGAGAAGGTGTCTGTGGACATGGCACCCAGGGAATGGTGCTGGGAAGGGCAGGATGGAAAGGAGCTGCTCAGGAATCCAGAGCAGCAGTGGAGTGGGAGCTGGTGATCCTGCCTCGGTCTCACCCTCCTGGACAGTCTGTGCAGCGATAATATTCCCATTTTCCTTCCTGAACCTGGAGTTGGAGGAGAACAGAAGTCTTGGCATTGGTGGAAAGGGGAACTCCAGGGAAAAACTGCTGTTTGTGCTCTCAGAGAGCAGTGGGAAGAGCCTGGGAGAAATCCTGGCTGGCTGAGGGATCCTTGTGTCCCCTCTGGAATAAATTCCTGCGTCTCCTCAGCCCTGCTGGTTTGCAGTAGAGTTTGGGCACCTTTCGCTGCAGCTGTGGTTCTTAATAACTGGAAGTCCATGGATTGCTGGGTGATTTCCATAAGTTCTCCTATTTTGTAGGAGCTGCACGGTGAGGTCAGCATTCTGAGGGAGGCCCTGGCACAGCTGCCAAGGGCAAGGAACGTGGAGCATCCCGGGGCTTCTCCCACCCGAGTTTCTCCCGGAGCGTGCTGCGTGTCATGCCGGATGTTTAACCCGGGTTTGGGGTGTTCTCCTGCAGTCCCAGCTCTAACTGCTGCCCCTGAGCCCAGGCCTTGCTCTGTCCCAGCACTGAACCTGGCAGGTGGGTGTGCTTTTCCAGCCCTTGAATCCCACGGGCAATCCCAGATTCCCAGAGCTCCCCGAGGCACAGCCTGGCCTCCCTCGCTGGGAGCTGCATTTCAGTCTGCCTGGACCAAGGACATCCTGTTTGTAACTTTATTCCTGTTTTTTTTTCCTCTTCCAGGTAGCTGGCAAAAAAAGGAGAGAGCCAGTAGGAAGTGAAGCCACTGGAAGGCCTTATCCCAGTCCAAGGTTCCCACTTTTCTCTCTGACTCCTGTATAATTGCCTGGCCATAACTGGACAGAGACTGTCAGTTTGATTTCCTGCCTTTTCCAAGAAATCCTTGCTGTCAGCCGGAGTGTGGTCCTGGTGTCCTCCTCCTCCTCCTCCTCCTCCTCCTGTTTTTGCCAAGGTGAATTTTGGTTATTACAGGAATTGTGGCTCTTTTGTTCCACTGAAACTTGCCAACTCTGCTGAGAGTTTCAGATGTCAAATCCAAGTAAGATTGGAGTTTCTTTGCATTGGTACTCCCACAAAACACAGATCATTCTTGGATAGGAGTAACTGGACCTGTTGAATTCCCACTTCCCTTTAAAATTAGAGCAGAGGAAGCAGATTTTAAATCATCATTCCATGAACTTTCACCAACTTCATGACTCTTGCAAATGTTTTCAATGTTGGAAATTCCTGAGCTTGTTTTCCAGGCAAGCTGGGATTTAGATGTTATTCCTTCCTTTTATTTGATGTTTTTCTCTCTGATTTTAGTAAGGGAATATTTTTTTTTCCAATTTTCCATCCTAATTGGAATTTTTGTACCTTGTAGAGCCCATTTCCAAGGAAATTTACCCAATTAATGTTTGTAAATCAGGAATTGTCCAGCACCATATCCACAAAATTCTGTGAATTCCCAAAAAAACTTTGAAGTATTTATTTGCCATGATTCATCTCTTTGTAAAGTTCAATTTACTGCATTTTTAATTACATAAATGCCATTAAAACCTGAATCCAGGCCTAGTTGCTGTTCCTTTGACACATGGGGCTGGTTCTTTCCGACCTTGGCACATTTGGATATTCGTCCAAAATGAGCTTCCCACTACAATAGAATTTGTTTCCAAGCAGAAGTGGGAATTGTCTAGAAAACCTTATGTTCTGGGGGGCACTGGGTTTGTTTCCCTTATTGCTGCATAATTGTGGAAAGCCATGGCGCTTTTTTAGGCAGTGGCATGAGGTGAGAGCTGCATTTATTTAATTTTGTATTATTATTTTTGTTGTCGTTGGTTTTTTTTGTATTTTTATGCTCTTTTGTTGTGGTTTTTCTTGTTGTGTTTTGTGGTTTTTCAAAGACTTTTTCTTCCTTTTTTTAATTTTTTTTTTCTTTAGTTATTTATTTACTTGTTAAAACTACTTTTAGTTTTTTATTTTAATTTCTTATTTAATTTTTTTCCACTTTTTTGTGACTTTCAAATTTTTTTCTTTTGGTATTTTAATTTTATTTATTATTTTCTATAGTTTTGGTTTATTTTTTCATGTTTTCTTTGTTCCTTTTTTTTTTTTTCCCCCCATACTCTTTCTTCCCCCGAGCGTCTGGGAGTTTGGCTGTTGGCAAGAAAGATGAGAAATGACCTCGGTGCCCGCTGGACGTCCGGATGTCATAGAGAGCGCAGTTGGCAAAAGCTCTGTATTTTCTGCTCCATAAAACTCCTGAAGGGAGAAAGCTGTGACCACCGTGGTGCCGTTTTTTCCTTCCCAGCCCCGACCAGGTCTCCTCCTACCCGTGCACAGTGTTAGCAGCGGCAGCCTGCTGTCCAGGCTGTCGAGGCGTATTTCAGAGGGAGCAATAGAAACAAAGTAGACGATTTATTTTGTAACTCTCCGACCCTGCTTGTTTATTAGCAAAGAACTCCAAAACAAAGCGAACAAAAAAAGAAAACCCACAAAATAAAATCCCCCACAACCCACCGAAAAAAAACCATACAGATAGAGAAAATATGCCCATGTTATTTAAATAAAGATTAAAACTTTACCCCTTAGAAAACCAGGCTCATTTAATTCAAATTAATTGTGTTTCTGATGTGTTCGGTTAATGAATTCATCTAGTGTAAAATATCGTTTAAAATATAAACAAACGAATTAAAAAAATACAGAAAAAGAAAAATAACAAAAAGTATAGATATGAAAAATAATATCAATAAAAATACACAATCTATTATTACATACTACATGTTTTATAAATATGTATAATATACATAATATAAACATCTATAATGTACATAATAAACATGATATTTAAATTAAATGTTTTATTATTTATACCAACCTTCCAAATAATAAATAATTTTATATCTAGTTTTATATATTTAATATATATAGCAAATATAATAGTATAATAAACATAATACATGATGTATAATGTCCATAATATAAAAGATGTATTGTAATGATGAATGTGAATATCAGAATCACAAAGATATAAAATATTGAAATAGAGCCTGAACGAAAGGCTTTTTTGGTTCGGTCTGGTTGCTGGCGGGGCTCTCGCAGGTGTGCTCGGGGGTCTTTTGGGCCATTTATTCCGGAGGCTGTTCGCCAGGGCATTCCTGGGCACGTTCGTTTATGGCTCCGCTCCGCGCCGCTGCGCGGCAGTGCTGCCACCCTGTGGGCAGAGAGCGGTAGTGCAGCTGTCCCCCGTGCCCGTCCCTCATGATCTGTGAGGCAATGCTGCCACCGTGTGGGCAAACATCGGTAGTGCAGCTATCCCGTGCCCGTCTCACATGATCTGTGCGGCAATGCTGCCACCGTGTGGGCAAAGAGCGGTAGTGCAGCTGTCCCCCGTGCCCGTCCCGCATGATCTGTGCTGCAATGCTGCCACCGTGTGGGCAAAGAGCGGTAGTGCAGCTGCCCCCCGTGCCCGTCCAGCCTGACCGGTGCGGCAATGCTGCCACCGTGTGGGCAAAGATCGGTAGTGCAGCTGTCCCTCGTGCCCGTCCCTCATGATCTGTGAGGCAATGCTGCCACCGCGTGGGCAAAGAGCGGTAGTGCAGCTGTCCCCCCCCCGCCCGTCCCCGAGGCGCGTGGCAGCCCCGCACTGTGAGCTCGGGGGCGGCGCTGCCGCCCGCCCGCCCGGCCGCCCGCCCGCAGCTCGGGGCCGAAAGGGAGGGAAAAAGGCAAGGAGCCCGGGCGCGTGGCAGCCGGCTGCCTGCGCGCGCGACCCGGACCCCGGAGCCGTCCGGGCGCGATTTTCCGCGGCGTTTGCGGGTGTGCGGACACGGGATGGGGGCGCAGCGGCGCCGCGGGCGGCAGTCCATTGAGTCAGGCGCTTGTGCGAGCAGCCGAGGTGGCACCTTATTTAGTTCCACTACCAAGATGGCGGCTGGAGACGAGGCGCCTGACCTTCTAAAAAGGGCGGCCAAAAAGGCGGGAAAAAATAAGGACCCTATAGGCGTTTAGCCAGCTGCCTGTACAAAACCCCGACTACGGCGCCGCTCGGGCGCAATTTTCCGCGGCGTTTCCAGGTGTGGGGACACGGCTTGTGTGCTCAGCCGCGCCGCGTCCGGGTTTGGTTTGGTCAATTTAGTCAGGCGTCTGTGAAAACACCTGCCGGGGGCCTATTCCGAGTCGCAAAGAACATGGCGGCCGGGACGGAAGTGGCCTCAGGGGCAACCAAGATGGCGGCAGGCAAAAGCGGAAGTCACGCGACGCCCCTCACAAAATGGCGCCGAGGCGCGAGGTGGTTGACCTTCTAAAAAGGGCGGCAAAAAAGGCGGGAAAAAATAAGGACCCTATAGGCGTTTAGCCAGCTGCCTGTACAAAACGCCGACTACGGCGCCGCTCGGGCGCAATTTTCCGCGGCGTTTCCAGGTGTGGGGACACGGCCTGTGTGCTCAGCCGCGCCGCGTCGGGTTTGGTTTGGTCAATTTAGTCAGGCGTCTGTGAAAACACCTGGCAGGGGCCTATTCCGAGACACAAAGAACATGGCGGCCGGGACGGAAGTGGCCTCAGGGCCAACCAAGATGGCGGCAGGCAAAAGCGGAAGTCACGCGACGCCCCTCACAAAATGGCGCCCAGGCGCGAGGCGCCCGACCTTCCAAAAAGGGCGGCCAAAAGGGCGGGAAAAATAAGGACCCTATAGGCGTTTACCCAGATGCCTGCACAAAAACCCCGACTACGGCGCCGCCCGGGCGCAATTTTCCGCGGCGTCTCCAGGTGTGGGGACACCGGCCGTGTGCTCAGCCGCGCCGCGTTTGCTTTTAAATTCGTGGATTTAGTCAGGCGTCTGTGTAAACACCTGCCGGGGCCTATGTCGAGCCGCAAAAAAGATGCCGGCGGGACCGGAAGTGGCCTCAGACGCAACCAAGATGGCGGCAAGGAAGGGCGGAAGGCTCGTGGGGCTCGTCGCGGCCGAAAATCGCCGAGTGCAGCTCACACCCTGCAATGGCAAAAGCTGTTTCATTAAAACTCAGCCGAGAATTTTCCTCTTATTTCCAGGTCACAGGATATACTGAGGCTGAGAGGGATCCTAAAATCTGACTCTCAAGCGGACGGACCGTTTGAGAATCGAACTCAGCACCTTGGCATTACCCGGACTCTGCTCCAAGCAGCTGAACCAATCTCTGCATTATGGGGATGGACCTCCATAGGATGGCAACGCTTGGCCCCACTAAGGTAAGTGCAGTGCCGCCTTCTCTGCCAAAGCTGCTTCACACACCAGCCCCTGGAATGGCTCGAGGGCAGAAGTGGCTGGCAGCTCACGACAGCACAAAGCTCTTCCAGTGACGCTGATTTCCTGTCCTTTCCAGGATTTACCCAACAGCTGCCGTAAAAGTACTCACACAAAGTCTCTTTCCGGGCGGAAAGGAACAGGACGAGTCCTGAGGCTTCCCTTCTTCCACGGCCAAAGCTCTGCAGAGAGGCAGGGCCGGTCCCACCCGCACAGGGGCGTTTCCTGCAGGTGAGTGTTGCCGGGCCAAAATGATGGCAGCTGCTGAGGCCGGGGCTGCTTTTCTGGCCGGAGGCCTCGGTGCCCCCCCGTGCCGCCTGCAGTGTCCCTCGGGGTTTCCTGCAGGTGTCCCGGGTGCCCGGAGGCGCAGGGAGGAAGGAGGCCGGCAGCCCCAGCGGGGCCAGCAGCCCTGGGATGATGTGCAGGGGAGGAGCTGTGCCTGCGGGGCCCCGCCCGTGGCAGCGGCGGCCAAACGCAGGGCCCGGGGCCGGGCTCGGGGCTGGCACGGACACGGCCCCGGGGCTGCCGCGGCTCCTCGGCCAGGGGCTGCTCCCGCCGGGCACGGGGAGATGCTGCAGCCCGGACAGAGGCACCCACAGCCCAAGAGCTCCCCAGGGAACAGCTGGCATTGCCCGGGAACGGCGGCTCGGGCTGTCTGCAGAGGGGCTCAGACAGCAATTCCCACCTCCCGGAGCTCCCACACAGTTGCCAGGGATGTCCTGGCCACCCCAAATCCCCTCCCTTTCAGCCTGAGGACATCACCCGTCGGCAGCATTAAAGCCAAGGCGCTCCTCCCTCACAGAAATTAAATCCAGAGCAACGGCCCTCGGAGATGCCTCAAAATCAAAGGTTTGAGTGGGATGGAGTTTCGTTTGGATGAAGTCTGGACTTTTCCAGGGAGCCGGCCGGAGTGCAGAAGTGATGGAAAGCTTTTGCAGGTGGGTCCCACTGGAGGTGTGCTGAAGGCAGGGATGGGCGTCCCTTGCCTGAGGGAAAGGCACTTGCAGAGGCCACTGCTGGGGCTCGGAAAGGAGCTGAGCTCCTGCAGGGAGCTGTGTCCTCCCGAGGGCACAGGGGCTGCCTCAGCACAGGCCGGCCAGTGCCTTCTCCTGCTCTGAAACATCACCTGGAGCCCGAGCTCAGGGGGTGGCTGAATTCCAGGGAAATCTGACAGGTGACCCCCAGGGGGTGAGGGTTATAATTAACCAAATCTATGGAATAGAAACCTATCCTGTCCCCATCCTGCTGAGCTTCCTTGGAAGCTCTGCTGGTTCCTGACACGTCTGGCATTCAAGCAGCAGCTCTGCGTGGGAATATCCGTGCTCCGTGAGGCACTGTGAGGTTATTGCAGCGGGAACTGAGCAGGGAATTCGGGGCCGTGGGTATAATTCATCTAAACTAGCAAAGGTGACAGTGAACCCCAAATCTGGGCACCACACAGAGAACAATCTTTGTGCTGCCCTGTCAGCTCAAGCCCCTGGGCTGGGAAGTTTTGGGAGTCAAACATATGGAATGATAGAAGTCACAGCAACTGGTGTCACCCCGAGGGACAGTCCAAGTCCCAGACAATTCCTCTGCAATCCCCTCGGGGGGAAAACACCCTCTGTCTGCCAGGAGCCCTGACTCTGTTTCTCCTAGCGGCTGTGTTGGGCTTTAAGAACTTGAAATAACTTTGAAGCCAAAGAAATCACCTTTTCCTACTGGTTTGATTGTTGTGTTTGTTTTTTGTTTTTTTTTTTTTTTTTTTCTTTCAGATGCTGGACTTGCTTCTGTGGATGTGTGCTGAGCTCTGGCTGCAGGGGACTGTCAGGCCTGAATGGCTGTGAGTCTGTGTTCTTCTCGCTGGGGAAGCGGAAATAATTATTAATTAGACTGCAGAAATGTTTTCAGAAACCTTTCCCCTTTCCTGCCCTTTGCTGGTGGATCTTCTCTTTCTGCCTTTGACTTTACAAAGCTGTTCCCTGATGTCATTTCCCCTGCCTGAATTCCTTGCAGCTCCTAGCTGGGAAAAACTGGGATGATGTCCTGGGGATGTCCTTAGTGGAGGACAGAGGTGAGCTTTTGCCTGTATTTTTCTAATGTTTTCTAAAATTTCAGAGAGCTGCTGCTGCTGCTGCTCCTGCTCCTGCTGCTGCTGCACAAGTGGAGCCTTGTCAGCGAAGACCTGCATCTGCAGGAGGCCCCGCAGGCCCTGGCTGGGAAGTGCCAAAACAAAGGAGTGATCAGTAAGTGCTGAACTGCTTCCAGGAGGGCGTATTTTGTTGCAGCCGTTACAGACCAACAGTCCAAGTGAGGCCAACTGCTCTGGAAACAGTACTAATGCCTTCTGCCAGTCTGATGGAGCTTGAGGGAGGAGGAAAGGAAATGACAAGGCATTTTTCAGGTCTTCCTTGGGGTGAATTCTAAGCTTAGCACAATTGGGAAGCTTTGAGGAAACACAGTTTAAAAAGGGGAAGAGCTGTAAAATGAAACTTAGTTGCCAATCTCATGTCAGGTTCTGAAAAATGGTCTTCTTGAATCAAATCTCAGAAGAAATAAGCGGTGCCTGGAGGCTCTGTGCTCGAAGGTTTGAATGATTCTGAGTGTGGATGGGGATCTGAAAGTCACGTGTAAGTAAAACCAAAAAACACATCAAGCAAGCAAAACTGCAATAGTTGACTTTTCTTGTTGTCATCGTTTTGGAAGAAAGGAAAAATATGGGGCGAGAGGTGAGAGCAGGATCTGCAAAATCTCGGAGTTCTCCGCGTCTCCCTGAGGCTGAAGCCGTGTTTGCTGTCAACGATGGCAGAGTGGAAGATGCTAAAGACTGAAAACTTGGGGTTTTCCCCCTGAATCCCAAGGCTCTGTCAGCAGCTGTGCCCTGTCTATCTCTTCAAAGAGTTTCCGGGTTTAGGAAGGCTTTTCCGTTCTTCCGCATTTCTCTAGAACTCCACTCCAAAAGAACGGTGCTGTGTCCGTGTGGTGTTGGTGACTTTGTGTGAGTTGCTTTATTAAAGCCAATCGTTGGTAAGGGTTCTGAGCCTGCCTTGGAGAGCCCTTGGAGGTGGCAGCTCTTCTTTAATTTCCCTTGGTTCCTTTCATGCCTTTCAGTGATTCCTGCGAGGTGCACTGCAGTCTGCCTGAAGCCAGCACATCCTGTCCGTGTTTGAACTTGACTCCTGTTGTTTTTCCTCTTGCAGGTAGTTGGCAAAAAGAGGAGAGAGCCAGTAGGAAGTGAAGCCCCTGGAAGGCCTCATCCCAGTCCAAGGTTCCCACTTTTCTCTCTGACTCCTGGGTAATTACCTGGCCAGAACTGGACACAGACTGTCCCTTTGATTTCCTGCCTTTTCCAAGAAATCCTTGCTGTCAGCCGGAGTGTGTTCCTGGTCTCCTCCTCCTCCTCCTCCTCCTCCTCCTCCTCCTCCTCCTCCTCCTCCTCCTCCTCCTCCGCCTGCTCCTCCTCCTCCTCCTCCTCCTCCTCCGCCTCCTCTGTTTGCCAAGGTGAATTTTGGTTATTGCAGGAATTCTGCCCAGAAATCCTGGCTGGCTGAGGGATCCTTGTGTCCCCTCTGGAATAAATTCCTGCGTCTCCTCAGCCCTGCTGGTTTGCAGTAGAGTTTGGGCACCTTTCGCTGCAGCTGTGGTTCTTAATAACTGGAAGTCCATGGATTGCTGGGTGATTTCCATAAGTTCTCCTATTTTGTAGGAGCTGCACGGTGAGGTCAGCATTCTGAGGGAGGCCCTGGCACAGCTGCCAAGGGCAAGGAACGTGGAGCATCCCGGGGCTTCTCCCACCCGAGTTTCTCCCGGAGCGTGCTGCGTGTCGTGCCGGATGTTTAACCCGGGTTTGGGGTGTTCTCCTGCAGTCCCAGCTCTGACTGCTGCCCCCGAGCCCCGGCCTTGCTCTGTCCCAGCACTGAACCTGGCAGGTGGGTGTGCTTTTCCAGCCCTTGAATCCCACGGGCAATCCCAGATTCCCGGAGCTCCCCGAGGCACAGCCTGGCCTCCCTCGCTGGGAGCTGCACCTCAGTCTGCCTGGACCAAGGCCATCCTGTTTGAGACTTTATTCCTGTTGTTTTTCCTCTTCCAGGTAGCTGGCAAAAAAAGGAGAGAGCCAGTAGGAAGTGAAGCCACTGGAAGGCCTTATCCCAGTCCAAGGTTCCCACTTTTCTCTCTGACTCCTAGATAATTGCCTGGCCATAACTGGACAGAGACTGTCAGTTTGATTTCCTGCCTTTTCCAAGAAATCCTTGCTGTCAGCCGGAGTGTGTTCCTGGTGTCCTCCTCCTCCTCCTCCTCCTCCTCCTCCTCCTCCTGTTTTGCCAAGGTGAATTTTGGTTATTACAGGAATTGTGGCTCTTTTGTTCCACTGAAACTTGCCAACTCTGCTGAGAGTTTCAGATGTCAAATCCAAGTAAGATTGGAGTTTCTTTGCATTGGTACTCCCACAAAACACAGATCATTCTTGGATAGGAGTAACTGGACCTGTTGAATTCCCACTTCCCTTTAAATCAGAGCAGAGGAAGCAGATTTTTAATCATCATTCCATGAACTTTCACCAACTTCATGACTCTTGCAAAAGTTTTCAATGTTAGAAATTCCTGAGCTTGTTTTCCAGGCAGGCTTGGATTTAGATGTTATTCCTTCCTTTTAATTGAAGGAATAACTCTGATTTTCTCTCTGATTTTAGTAAGGGAATATTTATTTATTCCAATTTTCCATCCTAATTGGAATTTTTGTACCTTGTAGAGCACATTTCCAAGGAAATTTACCCAATTAATGTTGGTAAATCAGCAATTGTCCAGCACCATCTCCACAAAATTCTGTGAATTCCCAAGAAAACTTTGAAGTATTTATTTGCCACGATTCGTCTCTTTGTAAAGTTCAATTTACTGCATTTTTAATTACATAAATGCCATTAAAACCTGAATCCAGGCCTAGCTGCTGTTCCTTGGACACAAGGGGCTGGTTCTTTCCTACCTTGGCACATTTGGATGTTTGTCCAAAATGAGCTTCCCACTAAAATAGAATTTGTTTCCAAGCAGAAGTGGGAATTGTCTAGAAAACCTTCTGTTCTGGGGGGCACTGGGTTTGTTTCCCTTATTGCTGCATAATTGAGGAAAGCCATGGCGCTTTTTTAGGCAGTGGCAGGAGGTGAGAGCTGCGTTTATTTAATTTTGTATTTTATTTTTTGTTATTTTTGTATTTTTGTGCTCTTTTGTTGTGGTTTTTCATGTTGCGTTTTGTGGTTTTTCAAAGACTTTTTCTTCAGTTTTTTAATTTTTATTTTTTTTCTTTAGCTATTTATTTACTTGTTAAAACTACTTTTCGTTTTTTATTTTAATTTTTTGTTTAAATTTTTTTTCCACTTTTTTGTTACTTTGAAATTTTTTTCTTTTGGTATTTTAATTTTATTTATTATTTTCTATAGTTTTGGTTTATTTTTTCATGTTTTCTTTGTTCCTTTTTTTTTTCCCCATACTCTTTCTTCCCCCGGGCGCCTGGGGGTTTGGCTGTTGGCAAGAAAGATGAGAAATGACCTCGGTGCCCGCTGGACGTCGGGATGTCATAGAGAGCGCAGTTGGCAAAAGCTCTGTATTTTCTGCTCCATAAAACTCCTGAAGGGAGAAAGCTGTGACCACCGTGGTGCCGTTTTTTCCTTTCCAGCCCCGACCAGGTCTCCTCCTACCCGTGCACAGTGTTACCAGCAGCAGCCTGCTGTCCAGGCTGTCGAGGCGTATTTCAGAGGGAGCAATAAAAACAAAGTAGACGTTTTATTTTGAACTCTCCGACCCTGCTTGTTTATTAGCAAAGAAATCCAAAACAAAGCGAACAAAAAAAGAAAACCCCCAAAATAAACTCCCCCGCAACCCACCAAAAAAACCCCATACAGATAGAGAAAATATGCCCATATTATCTAAATAAAGATTAAAACTTTACCCCTTAGAAAACCAGGCTCATTTAATTCAAATTAATTGTGTTTCTGATGTGTTAGGTTAATGAATTCATCTAGTGTAAAATATCGTTTAAAATATAAACAAACGAATTTAAAAAATAATGAAAAAGAAAAATAACAAAAAGTATAGGATATGAAAAATAATATCAATAATAAATACACAATATACTATTACATACTACACGTTTTATAAATATATGTAATATACATAATATAAACATCTATAATGTACATAATCATATTTAAATGAAATGTATTATTTATAACATTACATAATAAATAATAAATTATTTTTATATAACTTTCTATATTTAATATATATAATAAATATAATGGTATAATAAACATAATACATGATGTATAATGTACATAATATAAAAGATGAATTGTAATGATGAATGTAAATATCAGAATCACAAAGATAAAAAATATTGAAATAGAGCCTGAACGAAAGGCTGTTTTGTTTCGGTCTGGTTGCTGGCAGGGCTCTCGCAGGTGTGCTCGGGGGTCTTTTGGGCCATTTATTCCGGAGGCTGTTCGCCAGGGCATTCCTGGGCACGTTCGTTTATGGCTCCGCTCCGCGCCGCTGCGCGGCAGTGCTGCCACCCTGTGGGCAGAGAGCGGTAGTGCAGCTGTCCCCCGTGCCCGTCCCGCCGGAGCCGTGCGGCAATGCTGCCACCCTGTGGCCAAAGAGCGGTAGTGCAGCTGTCCCCCCCGCCCGTCCCCGACGCGCGTGGAAGCCCCGCACTGTGAGCTCGGGGGCGGCGCTGCCGCCCGCCCGCCCGCAGCTCGGGGCCGAAAGGGAGGGAAAAAGGCAAGGAGCCCGGGCGCGTGGCAGCCGGCTGCCTGCGCGCGCCACCCGGACCCCGGAGCCGTCCGGGCGCGATTTTCCGCGGCGTTTGCGGGTGTGCGGACACGGGATGGGGGCTCAACCGCACCGCTGCCGGCGGTCCATTGAGCCAGGCGCCTGTGCCAGCAGCGGGGGGGCACCCCAGCGAGTGCCCGCACTGAAGATGACGGTTCGACCGGAAGTGGCTTCAGCCTCAACCAGTATGGCGGCGATGAAGGGCGGAAGTCTTGGCACGCTGCTCGCAACCTATTGTAACCGAGTGCAGCCGAAAATAGCCGAGGCTTGACGAAAATCGCCGACTTTCGGCCAGCAGCCGGACTCAGCCGAGGGCAGTTCGGGGTGATCCCGGACCGGTGCCCGCCCTCCCTGTCGCTTCCTCGGCCGGCGGTTCGAAGGCGATGTCGGGGGCCGCTGTGCCCGGAGCGGGAGCACTCGCTGTCGCTGCTGGAGCCGGGCGGCGGCCGGCCCGACCAGCAGCAGCGGCTGCTTTCTGTTCACACCCAGAAAGTCATTCCTCACCCCAGTTATGCTATCACAATTACTTCATTTTTGATCTGCAGTTACAGCCACATTTCTTGAAAGCTGCCCGGAAAACCTGGCTGGGACTCAGGTAAAGAAAGGGAGACTGACCGGTAACACCCCGCGGGGCCGCCGGCAGCGGCTCGGGAGCGCCGGGCGCGGGCCCCGGCTGCGGCAGTGGCGGCCGTGAGGGCTGTGCTGACAATGGAGGAGGGCGGGAGCTGCCGCAGCGCGGTTGAAGCGGAGCGGAGAACGGCCGGTCCCGGGAGAAGCCCCGAGGACGGCGGTGGCAGCCGCGGGGGGCGGCCCCGAGCGGAGCCGGGCCGGGAGCGGGCGGCCGGGGCTGCGTGGGGCGAAGGCGGTCCCGACGCGGGCACGGAGCCGGGGAGGAGCAGCGGGGCCGGCTGGGGCCGCCCGGCGGAGCCTTTCCTGGGAAGCAAAACCTGCGGTTTCTCCCACCTCGGCCCCGTGGCGAGGGGCAGCGCAGCAGAAGGGAGCAGCACCTGAGCGGGTGGGGCAGTGCTGGGGCGCAGGGAAGATGCGGCTGGGGCAGAGCTTGCAGGCTTCTTACATTTAAATGAACGTGGAAAGCTGAGAGAGAGGTAGTATAAAAGCTCTGTGGGTGCTCGGACAGGTGAGACGTGACTCAGGGGAGGGAGTCGCTTTCCTGAGCTCCTGAAGTTCCATTTGTCTCTCTCAGGAGCAGATGTGAGAAGTTTCCTGTTTGGAATTGGGCTCCAAAAGGAAGGAACCTGAAGCTGCTTCTTTTGATAAATCCATAAGCATGGGAGGCTGTATGAAGCACACTGTTTTAAGTAGCCAGTAACTTCCATGGATATTTTAACTTTTAAAAATGGTGACTTTTAATTCCTCTGCACACTGATGATTTGGCTGTCCCACACAGGTTTCACTGAGGCTGTGAATTGCAATCCCGACCATCTTCCGGTTTCTGGTGCTTAGGGCTGTGGCATTTGGTGTGCAGAAAACATCCCAGGCTGTCCACCTAGGAACTGTATGGGCATTTCCACAGGTCCTCAGAGTGGGAAAAGGCCAAGAGGGTCGTAGTGGGACCTCTCTTTCTCCCAGGCCTGGGCATCCTCAAGACACCTCTAGATTGGTTTTTAAGTGTTTGTTGTTTTTTGTTTTCCAGCCCAGGACTAAGCTGGAGAAAAGGTGGAGAGTAGCAAGTGGGACTGCCATGTTAAGATCCATCCTTGGATTCCAGGTTCTCCCAATGGGTTTGTCCAAAGAAAGGAGGTGTTTGCGGTACCTGTTTGTTCACCTGTTGAGCTTGGAAGAGATGCGGAGCATGAAATTCCAGGGAAGCTGCACTTGTGTAGTGGCTGGAGTGAGAAGCATCTTGCCTGTCTTTCCCCACTGGTGTGCTGTGGTCATTTCCTCTCTGGGTCCTTGTTTCCCTCTTTGTCTCTGTATCCCTCTGTCCTTGCCATGTGTTTGGCACTCTCTCTTTTTCTCCATCTTTCTCCACGCCTCGTGTTCATGCTTATTCTCTGTGGCTTTGTGGTGCTCCCCGTGCCACTGTTTCCCATGGGATCCTTGTGTCCTGTTTGCTGTCCCTGTTCTTTTTTAATCCCTCTCCGTCGTGCTGCCCATCAGTGTACAGAGGCTGACTGGAGGGAGGTTCTTGTGCTGCAGGTTCCGTTCAGGAGGCTGGTGTGATTCAGCAAGCCCACAGTTTGAATTGCCCCCTCCATGTGGTCCAGCCAGCTGTGCCCAGTGCCCATCCTGGAGTGCCTTTTCTGTCAGCTCACGCGCCATCGTGCTGGAGACTGTCAGGCAGGTGCTGGGGTGGACGAGGGGAGGGCAGGGGGCTGAGGTGCTGTTGTTGGGCAGGGCTTGCTCTTTCACCCACACCGAGTGGTGGCCAGGCTCAGCTGAGCACAGCAACTGGTGTTGGAGAGATGATGCCTGTCTCGTCTGTCTGAGCTGCCCCAAAGGCCGAGGACAGGGCTGAGGCTCTGGTGGTTTGGCTGTACGAGGCCCATGGCAGCACAGTCACCGCCCGGCTCCAGGCCTCCCTCCCCGTTACGGAGGCGATGCTGTGAGTCCCTGCAGAAGGGCTGGGGCATGTGGCGATGGAGATCAGTCCCTTCAGCCCTGTGCTTTGTCCCCCAGCTGTGACCTCCTGTAGCATCTGGCTGTGTGGGGCCACCTGCTGCTGGAGCCACAGGGCCTGAGGCTTTCCTTTGCAGCCTTCGTGTGCTCTCTGACCTCCTGGTCCTCCTGCAGCCACCCAGGCCAACACTGTGAGCTCAAATCACAGACTGAGCTGTTCCCCATCCCGAGCGTTGTGCAAGGCAGCAGTTCCAGGGAACAGCAGTGTCCCCATGTCCTGCACCCAAGTGTTGCAGAGACGCGCTTGAACAACCCTGCTCCTCAGGGAAGGAGGACAGCTGCCCACTGCCCAGCCAGGGTAGGTGGTCTTGAGCGAGTTCTGAGTTCTTTAAGTGTGGACAAAGGTGCAGAAAGGCTGGTGTGCACAAGTTCTGCTCCAGCCATAGAGGTGTGGGGAGCAGCAGCTTCCACAGTGACTCCTGTGTTGCAGCCTTCATCTTGCCTAGCAGTGAGTGTAGAAACACACTCTACTCCCTTCCTTCTCCCTCTGCCTGTCCCTTGCACCACCCTTGCAGAAGAGGAAACACAAAAAAATCAAGAGGATTATGTAAAAACAAGCTGGAGCCTGTTTTTTTAACTTGTTTCCAGGTAACTGCACTGACCTTCCTCCTCCCAGGGGCTTTGTTGTAGTTGCTCTTTTAGTGTCTGCCTCTGAGCAGTATCTCACTCCTGGGACTGGGGAGGCTGAGCTTACCTTTATTTTTTGGGGATGAGGTGGAGGGGAAGTCTGCTTCAGCCCCTGTGGGGAAGAGACTGGGCACAGGGATTTATCCTTCCCGTGAAAAGGCACGCACGGTGATTTCTACACAAAATACTTTATTAGTCAACTAAAAGCAGTGGATCAGCAGCCGGAAAGGGAAGAGGGAGAGGAAAGAGTCAGAGTCCAGCACAGCATGTGGTTTTCACCCTTTTCCCCTGAAATGCCTGTGGCCGGCCATAAAAAGCCCCACCACCAGGCTCAGCTTCTCCCTCCCACACTGGCAGGGTGCAACAGTAGCAAAGAAGCGTGAGCACAGGTACAGGGCAGCTCCGTCTGTGGCCAGGCCCTGCCTGAGCTCCTCTCGGCCCCTTAAATGTCCCTCAGGAGGTGGCAGCAGGTGACACTCACATGGCAGGGGCTGCACCTGGAGAAGGAAGAGGGAAATGAGGAGTCAGAGGGCATATCTGGCTCTGCCCCATGGGCTGTGGGAGAGCTCCCCACAGCCCCCACAGGGACTGCCAGTCTCACCTTTGGCCCTGCGAGCAGATGTCCAGCAGCTTCTTCTGACACTTGGAGGCACCTCAGGCAAGGCTGGAGCAGCAGTCACTTTCCTCCTCCCACGAGCACGTCCCTTCCTTGGCCCTTCAGCTACTGGCGATTGAAGGAGACACAGGAAGACTGATTCAGTGATCAGAATTTGGTTTCACTGAGGTTTTCCAAAAGCTTGTATACCATTTCAGGAAGGTTAATAGTTTCTACTACAATAATTAGGTTAAAAGATCATACAAACAGCTCATGCATTTTACAGCATCTTTTTCGTAGGGGGTTGATTGAATCTCTCCTCTTCCCATAAACAGGTTTAATCCCATCTTCTGTAATCTCAAAGTTCTGTTTGTTCCTGCCATGGCATCCTGGTTATCAAACCAAGCCTGCAAATGAATGGTGAGCGGTCTGGGGCAGATGGAGGGAATGGCAGGGCTGTTTCAGAACTGCAGAGAGAGGACGGAGATGTGGGGGAGCTGCTGGTATTGCAGCATCCCTTCCAGCATCCCCTTCCCAGCGTGCCTCCCACAGCACCTTCCCCTGCAGAATCCTCCCTGCTGCCACCCCTCCGGGCGCCTCACCTGCCAGCAGCACCTGGAACTTGTTGGCCGAGAGCATTGCAGGGACAGCTGTCATTTTCTCACACTCTGTCCCGCACACTGAAGGTCAGGTGCACCACGGGCTCATTGACCTCCTGCAACTCGCTGGAGCTGAGGGTGTAATCCACGTGCCAGCACACTGAGCCCAGCTGGGTCAGTACGGTGGGGAGTGGGATGGTGTCAGCACCCCGGTTCACTCCAGCATGGTGATTTACACTGACCCCCACACTCCTGTTAAGACCCAACACCCCGCTCACACCTCAGGCTGCAGGCACTGAGCCAGTCCTGGAAGGGGCTCTGCTTCTCCTCAAAGGAATGGCACAAGGCGCTGGCATGCTCTGCTCTTGAGGGGAGACAAGAGAAGAACCCCTCTGCTCACACCAGACCTGAAGCTGCCAAACTCCACCAAAGCACCTGGGGAGGCCCCAGGGACTGATGGACAGAAGGGAGGTGACAGAGGACAGCACAGCAGCCAGCCTGCCCTCCATCTGGATGTGAAGGCAAGGCTGGGAACTGTCAGCAACATCCCAGCACGCCTGAGGAACCTTTGGGCAGCCCCAGCTGCTGCAGGTCACCTGACAGAGACTCACCATCTACCCAGTGCTTGGCCGCGCTGGAGAGGATGAAGCCGAGGACAGCAATGGTCGCCTTCAAATCCCCCGACTCTGCAGACGGGAGGGGGGGTGAGCTCTGTCACCTTGGAAAGGCATCCCCAGACACACTGCTGCCCATGCCTGGAGCATGGCTCCATCAGGGGATCGTGGTAAGGACAGCAGTGCTCACCTAACTTTGCATCTAAGGGCAGCTTCGGGATCTTGTCATACTGTGGGAGAGCAGAGCACCACGGTAAACACCAGCTAACACACTCACTATCAGTGTTAACACTAACAATTCTTACCTAAATATTAATACTAATAACATATGCATAATATACGCATATTATTACTACTAGAAGAGGCCGGTAGTGTTCTTAACGCTGAGGCTTGCATGAAGAACACGAGATTAAATAATGTTGCTGATTATGCCATTGTAGTGTTGAAGCGCTTGACCCCCCCCGCGGTGAGCAGCGGGCCCGCAGCAGGCGGGGGCGGGCACTTGAGTATCTTGGCCAGGGTGCTGATCCTCCCAGCGCTGATCTCGGCCAGCACCCAGTCGGGGCGGCCCAAGTCCCCGCAGAAGCGGAACCGCTGCGGGGAAAGAGGCGCCCACAGCCGGCAGCGGGCTCTGCACGCGCCCCCGCTCCCCGCCGCCGACCCCCCTCCCCCCCACGTCGCCGCCGCTCCCTGGCCCGCGCTGCTACCGCAGAGTCCGCCTTGGCGACTCGGAACCGCTCCCGGCCGGGCTGCCGGCTACGCCCCTCCCTGCCCCGAGTGCCGACGGGCGCTCCGGTGGGGGCTCTGCAGGGGCCTTTCAGCCGGGACCGGGGCACAGGGAGGGTCGGAGAAGGGGACGGGGGTCTCGGGAGCGGGACCCCGGGCGACCGCGGACCCCCGAGCGCCCCTGGCTCCGCCCGCCTGAGCGCTCGCGCTCCCATTGGCTGCAGCCTCAGCTGCCAAGCCCCGCCAATCCCGGCCCGCCTTTCTCCGCCCCGTCCAATCACAGCCGCCCTTTCAATCCGGGCGCGGTCCCGCCCAGATCAGCCCGCTCAGTCGCGGCCCGGCCCCTCAGCCCGGTCCCGGTCCCCCGTTCGCCTGAGGCGTCCCTCCCGCCGCCCCGGCTTTGGGAACGAGCGGAGCCGTGCCTCCGCTGCCGCAGCCTCGGCAGGTGCTGTCGGGACCCGGGAAGGGCGGCGGGAGCTCCCCGTTGAGGTCCCGGCCGGGAGTTCTCCCAGGGAAACGGGGAGACGGCGGGGAGCGGGCGGAATGGCGGGAGCGGGGCGTGAGGGGACAGCGGGGGGTCGCGGAGCCGAGGGGGGCGGGAACGGGCGGGCCGGGATTGGCGGGCCGACACTGCGCTGTGATAGGTTGGGCTGGCCCGGCCGCCGCTGCCTCAGGTTGTGATTGGCTGGGGTGGCCCGGCCCTGGGGGATAAATAGCGTGCCCTGAGGGGTCTCGGCGCTAGTTCGGCGGCGGCGCGGAGAGCGACGGGTGGGACTGGGCGGTCGGAGGAGCGCCGCCGGAGGAGCGCGGCTGCGCCAGGACGGGATGTTTGCGGCTTCCGGTCAGGGGAGCGCCGGTGAGCCCGCACGCGACTCCCGCGTCTGTCTGTGCTAGCGTGTGGGGACTGGCGGTGTCCTGGGGCAGCGCTGCCGGCCGTGCCCGGTTCTTTCCGCCGCGCCCTGCGTGACTCGGACGGCCGGAGGCTGGTGCGGGGCTTGGTGCGGCGCGGGGAGACCGGCTGGGGCTACCAGGGGAGAAGTGCTTCCGTGGTTTCTGGATACAAAGTAACGCTTAAGATATCAAAAATAAAGCTGCATTTTTTTCAGTTTTAATGTTTTATTTTGTTTTAATTCGAAATAATTATGATTTTTTTCTTTATTACTCCGTTTCATTAATTTCGTCGCTTTATTACATTATTTTGGTTTATTTTTGTTTTCTTTTGCTAGATAGTTGTTGTTACTTCAGTAAAGGTTGTAGGGCTAGGGCTGAAAGACCGGTTGCGAGGCCAGTGGAGGCATAAAGCCCCAGGGTGTGGAATAAGGATCTTGGCACTAGAGGCCGGCCCAAAACAATGAGGAGCAATGGGAATGCTGGGGCTGGAGTGGATAAATGCCACGGGAGAAGGGGATGGAGCTGCAGCTCAGGGCCTGCAGGAGATGCCTGGGGGGTTGCCAGCCCTTGCCCTGTGGTACCAAGCAGAGGCTGAGGGTGTGGGGGGTCGGAGGGCACCAGGGCCCGAGAACCAACACAAGGGCACTTTTTGGGATGGGGGAGCAGGGGCCCAGTGGCTCTTCCCAGCCCCCGGTGCTGCCTGGGGGAGGTGAGGGGGGCCTTTGGGCAAGTGCTGGGCTGAGACCCAGCGAGAGGGGGAAGACAGATGTTGGGCTTCAGGTGCCAAGTGTTCCCAGGGCTGGGAACCCAGGAGGATGGGTGGTAGAGCTCCTAAGGACATTGAAACGATGATAATAACTGACTTGTGGCCTTATCAACAGTCCTGGGCTGCAGGGAGAAGCAGTAGCGGCTTTTAGCGGCAAGCAGCGGAACGCTGAGGAGCTGGAGCTGAGACAGCCGAGCTGGAGGAGACACAAAGATGGTAGGGTTTGGGGTGAAACCCCTGTGGGGCTGGTCTAGGGAGTATGGAGCCGGGACGGGAACTGCGTGACTGGAGCTGAAATCACTGTAAGGGGGGGATAGGGATGGTAGAGCTGTTGCTGCAGTAAGGATTAGTAGGTTGGGGCTGGAATGTGGGTACAAGAGCTGTGCTGAAACAACACAGAGTTAGACCTAAAACAACAACCATACTCTGAGAACCAAAAGCAACGTTATTATGTGCCAGTGCTGGGAAGACATGGAGACAAAAGTGAAACAAGAGCTGGCAGTGAAATAAAGCCTGTGGGTCAAGAGCTGAAATCACTGGGGCAGGGAAGGGGACTCTCCAGGGCTCGAGCTCAAATCACTTTTAGAGTAACATAGGAACTTTAGGGCTGACGAACTGACTGTGAGATTGGTGCGCTGAAATGACTGTAGGCCTGTGATACTGATGTTGTAGCTGGGTACTGAGCCCAGAAATGGGAGAGAGGGTGGAGAGCTGAAAAGGGATTGCTGTAAGATTGCTCCTGAAATGCTGGTGCTGCTGGGATATTGCCCGTGTCAGGGATACCCACTGTAGGGCTGGGGCTGGGATGTTGACTGCGGGGTGGGCATAGACACGGTGGGGTCAGGGCTCAATGGCTGCTCAGCTGGGGCCAAGATGAAGACCCTGCCCCGTGGACGGTGGAGAATTTTCAGCTGCCAGAGTCGGAGGAATGCGCACGTGGAGCTGGAAGAAGCGAGCTGGCCGTGAAATAAAGCTTGTGGGTCAAGAGCTGAAATCACTGGGCCTGGGAAGGGGATGCTCCAGGGCTCGAGCTCAAATCACTTTTAGCGTGACAAAGAAATTCTAGGGCTGATGTACAGACTGTAGGATTCAGCCCGGCCCCACTCCCCTGGCCCGGGCTCTGCCCCAGTTCCCCAGCATCGGCACCGGCCCGGGCTCTGCCTGTGCGCGGCGTGGGCGCTGCCCCGCATCCCCGTCCCTCGTGGTGCGGGAGAGGGCGGCTCGGGGCGGGCGGCAGCCCCGCCGCCTCACATGGTGCGGCCGGTCCCGGCTGGCGCCCTCGGGGCTGCCCTTGCCCCGCGGGCGGAGGAGGAGAAGGGGCAGAGGGAGGGCGAGGGCGGAGCAGCCCTGCCAGCGGCCGCGGCGGGAGCGGGTCCGGCGGGCGCGGGCGCTCGGGACGCGGGGGCGGCGGGGAGGGGACGGGAAGGGACGCGGGCTCCCGGCGGCGCCGTGCCGGGCGCTGCTCTCCGCGCACATCGCGCGGCCGGGCTGACTCAGAGCCGGCTGCACCTCGCCCGCCCTCCCCGGCTCTCCCCACCCCTCTCCGAGCAGTTCGCGCCTCCCTCTGCTCTAGAGGCTCCATCTCACCGTCTCCCCCATCGTTCTCGCCTGGCAATGGTTGGAGGACTGTCACGGACTTGCACACACCGCGACTCGTGACCGCGTTTCCCCGCCCGTGTTTTTCCCGAGGCAGGTGCCAGGTGCTCCCCATCACTCCCCGTCCCCCGCAGCCCAACTTCCCTGCCTTGCCTGCTCCAGGCGCCCTCGGCCCTCGTGCCCGACCCTGCCAAGTCTGCCGCTGCAGCCCTTACACCTCGGCTCACGGGTCTCTGAGGGGACCCAGCTGGGACCTACGCCTGGCAGGATCTCTGGGTGGGGGATTTCAGTGGGCAAACAGCACTGACTCTTCCAGGCTGCAAAAGGACCTTCTCTCTTTCCTCACACCGGTGGCACCTCCTTGCCTCATCCCCGCAGCGTTCCGACTCCAGCGGGTCTTGAGTTTGAAGTGTGTAGGCTTGGCTTAAAACCTTCACTGCAAAGTGGGGAAACATCTTAAAGTTACTTTGAGAGAGTCCAAGTTGTTCCCTGTAATCTTTTGTGATACAGAAAAGTGAACCGGTGAGAAGTTCCAACAAATTGTCACTACTACCTGCTAAACTACCTTCAAATGTCATTTGGTGCTTCTTTTAAGGTATGAGGGACTCAAGGGGATAAATCAGGACACTCATTTCCCAGTTCCTGTAAGAGCTGTCCTCAGGAAAGAGAGCTTAGAACCAACTCTGGAAATGGGGAATGAAAGCATCTTTTCTTCCTGGGGCTGTGCTGGGGTGTAAAGTGGGTAAACATGAATATCCAACTGTTTACATCCTGCTATGCATGTTCACACTGATCTTTCTCCTGGAAAAAAAAAAATCAACAAAACCCCATGAGTGAGTAGGTGAAAGATGATGGAACTGTGAAAAACGAGATTTTTTTAAAATGTAAAATTTAAAAATAAATTTAATAAAGTTATAAGGGAGATTAAAAAAGCAAAATAGGGTTGGTTGGGTGACTTGGCACTCAGCTAAGTCTACACTTTGCTATATTAAAGTTATACTTTAGATACTTTTTTATTGCATTAGTTTGTTGAATATTCATTTTTTTATAAATTAGTTTTTATATTTTAGGAATTGTTTTGTATGGCTTTTTTGGGGGGTTGCTTTTTTAGAGTATGTGGGTTTTGTTTGTGTTTTTGTTATTACTTTTAATTTGGGCTTTGGTTTGTGCTTTTTTTAGATGGTAGATGTTTGATAGTTGGTATATTAATAGTAGAGGGGTTTTTTTGTATGTTTACTGGATGTTGTTTTGACCAAACAGACAGTTTAAGCAAATAGCAGAGTCTTTTTTATATGTTTATTGGATGTTATTTTGGCTAAATAGACAGTTTAAGCATACTATATTAGCGAATATTACTATGCTTAGTTTTCTTTACTAATAGAAGAAATAAAAGAAAAACTTATATTTTTACTACAACATTATTACTTATATAACATACATTTTGCGGAAAGCCAACCCTATAATATAGATTTCTAACAGGACCAAACTAATTGTGTTAAAACTATTCCTCTCCTCCTGTTCCAACTGAAGTTGGAATGCATCCAGATTTGAATTTCCAAAGTCTGGCCCCTCTTTTCAGAGGTTACACTGAACTTTGACCAACTTGGTCTTCGTGTTTGAATCTGAATCCACTTTTATTCCTCACCTTGTCCCTTTTAACACCCAGAAAAACAACGGGGTATCACATATATCAGACTATGCCTCCGTAGTCTTGGGCAGCTGGTTTGATAACCAGGATGCCATGGCAGGGACAAACAGAATTTTGAGATTATGAGAAGATGGGATTAAACCTGTTTAGGGGAAGAGGACGTGCTGTGTCACATCTCAGCATCCCACATGACAACACAAAGTGACTCTGCAAGGCAAAGACTTAATTTTAACAGGTCTCATTGATACTAGGCAAGCCTGATTGTTATCTCAAAAAGCCATTGCCTAATGATTGGCCGTTAATGCCCGTCTCCCAGGCTCTTTCAGGGGTGGGTGGAAATAGTCAAAGCCTGCAAAGGACACTTAATGCAAATTGCTGCAGTCAAACCTTTTCTACTGTCTGTCCCCCGGTTTTGTGGGGGAAGATTCTCTTAACACAGCGGGGTTTTAAAATTCAAACAAATTTTGTGGGGGGTCATTGAAGCGCAATCAATGCAGAAGAATATAGACAGCATCCAAAATCACTGGGAAGTATCCCATTCTTGTGCTTGAAAGGCTTTGAATCAGAAGGTCTGCCAGGGCTGTTGCCTGATGAGTATTTGTGAATCTTCCCAGTGAGATAACGTAACTTTTTCTAGCCTGGTGATGCTGTAAGCAAAAGACCATCCCAAAGCGCAGGAATGAGCCTGGCATTCTTTTGGCAGTGTGCAAGTATAACCCGAAGGCAAAGGCAGTTTCCAAGTGGAATGACTGAACTGGGAGAGGTTTGAAATGCAGGTAACCTCCAGGGAGGTGAAGCGGGGAGGGCTGAAAGACAGCACAGCGCAAGAGGCAGCTGGGTGCTCCGGCTTGTACACATCTTCCAGGGAAGCCTTCCTGTGGAGAAGGAAAACTCACGGACACTGTGGCTGACAGGAACTGAAGACATGCTTTCAGTAGAATGGCACTGAGATATATGTATACACTTTCTTTTTCTTTTCCCGCTGAATGGGGGCTACTTTGCTATTCAACATTAACCTAAAAACCAAGTACCCTAAAATATAAAAAGTATTTTTGCGAATCTCTGCTATCCCCCGTGATGGGTAGTGTGTGAATAGAAAACTTGGAGACAGTAGCATAAAACACAAAGGCAGGAAGGGAGCAAGTGTTTATCACGATGTGCAGAATGCACCTCTCTGCTACAGCCTTGAAAGCTGCTTCTACAAGCTGGCAATATTCAGTTGCTGGAAGACAATATAACTAATCCAGACATGTTCAGCATGTAGAATTCCAGAATCTCAGCCTTGTCCTTCCCTCACGAGCAACAGGAATTGGATTAATTTTTTCCCCAAAGAAAAAAATCACTTGAAAGTCCAGAAGTTAGAATCCAAGAAAGATATCACATCTGCTTCAGTGAGTTTCTCTCTTTTGAACTTGGGGAGGAATGATTTTACTGTGCCAGAAATGCAGGAATTGTGTTGTTACATGGAAGCTTTAAAAAAGCAAAGACAAAATTTGAACACTTCACTTCTTTTTCTCCTTGATATTCATTTTCCCCTGAATTTCAGCCAAACTGCCAATTCAAAACTCATATCATTGCTTAGTGTATGGAAATTCCGATAAAATTAGTGTGTCAGTTAAGAAGAAAACAATGTGAAATAAAGAAAGTGAATGTGAAAATAGTAATTTGAAATAAAATAGTTCAGTTAGATGGTCTAAAATCTTCTATTAGTGAAAAAAAATCACTAGATCTAATGTAGAATAACAAGAGTTGTCAGAAAAATATCTCAGAAATACTTTTACACACACACACACACACACATTCCTCTGTGTGTGTGTGTACACTTCTCCCCATCCTACTGCTTTTTCTTCCTGCTTTCTCCCCTGTAATTTTTTAAGAGCTGGTATTTGTCATTTTCATTCTATTCGCCCAGAATAAAATTTCCAAGAAGTTCCCTAATGTTCTTTTTGGCTTTTGAGAATTAAAACAAAGAAAAAAAAAACAAAAAAAAAAACAACCAAAAAACCCCCCATAATTAAGAACAAAACCCCAGGCCTTTCCCACATTTTTAAAAGCTTTATATTCCTGCATTCTGACACAGACAGAATCCACAGGACAGTTCAAACAAGTGGGCTGTTATCCTCTCTCTGTTTCTATGGAAATGAGTGTCAGACCACTTAAAACAAAGCACATACCTTACAGTAATCACTACATTTTGATTATTTAAAATAACAGAGCGCAGTTTTCCCAATCCAACCTCTATTTCTATGGATACAAGCTGAAAATCGTTGTAGAGAAGCCTGTTCCATAGTTTTTTCCAATTCTGAATTTGTTTTGGATGCTGTAAGTTCTCACAAGGCGCTATGGATGATACGATCTAACAAGAGCTTCAAGTGTGCTGTAATTTGAACTGGAGAGGACCAATTCTGTGAGCCAGAGTTAGGAAACATTCTTGTGTGTGTAAATAGAAATTGGAATGAATACTGAGTGAAGTACTCCACCCAGCAGGTTTAGAAGGAGGGGAATGATTTGCTGTTTTCTGCTATTTTTTGACTTGCTTCAGAGAGAGTGAGCTGAGCTAAGCAAGTTCTGAGTTTGGTGATCATGAGCTGCTCCTTGGCCAAACTAGTCAAAACACCATAGAGACCCCCACCACTTCACGAGACAGAAGATGTGACCCATGAAGTTTGCAAAGCCAGTCTCCTCACGTTTCATTTGGAATGAAACCTCACTCCGTTTCCTCAGGAGAGGCAGCAGAAGGTCCCCGCTCCCCACCCCCCTGAATGCTGCCAGTCTTGCTGGCACTTCTCCTGTACGCAGATTGTTTTTTCTAGCAGTGCACCTGGCACTTGTATAGACATGAAGTGAGAGGCATGGCCCATCTCAGAGAGCTTACTGCTGCAAACAAGAGAATGTCCCTGGTCACTTCCCGACATGATGTTTCAAAGACACAGTGGGAAAGACTGTGTGTCCTGCCCCTCAGTTAGGAAGGACATTAGGCCACAGTTACTGGGTGGAGCACGGTCAGGGAAATCACCCTCTTTGTCAAAGTGCTTTACTACGGTTTTATGAGCCTGCCTCTGATGGGTCGTTATCATGACACTGTTCCCCTTCCGTAAGTATTTAAGACAAGATTTTCCAAAATGACCAATGACTACGTACTTGAAATTCAAGACAGAAGCTTTTCAAAGCCACAGAATCAATGTCAAAACACTGAAAAAACTGTGGCTTTTCCAAGAGCCTTGAAAAACTCGGGCTTCCAGATGTCTCAAGTTAGGTATGCAAAGGCATGCAAAACTGATGGTGTTTCAGAAAAGAATAGCCCGTATCAATATCTAATCAGTGAGAGTTAATAGTTTTGAGATCCAGACCTCAGGCTAATTCGACCTGAGCACAGTGAAATTAGAAGCATATAACAAAAATTTAAAATGATATTGCAGTGCTTATAAGTGCCTGCTTTTCCCATCAAGACTGTAAGGGCTCCCTGGTAAATTCTGTGACTCAGTGACTTTGTCAAACTCAGACTGGATGATGCTTGAAGATTATTCCATGTGTATAAGGTGGGAAGGATTTCAGTACACAGAAATACCCGAGAATCGCAGTAGATACTCAGAGGTGCTCTCAGCAAATGCCTCCTCTGGCTATGCACAGCCTGCTCATTGACACTTTTCTGTCCTCTTCCCTCTTTTTCTGATCTTTCCACCCATCTTCAGCACCTGGGCATGCGGCCCAGTTCCAGAGTCTCCCCATGCTCTGACTCAAACCCCTGATGCTCATAATGCCTGGTCGGCAGATCCTCCCATATCGACAGGCTCTAATATTCCTCGTGGGAGGAAGATAAATTGCCATTAGTCAGGCTTAAAATGCACTCCTTGCACTCCAGCTGAAATAACTACGGGATTGGAGGAGGAGGAAGAAGAGGAGGAGAGATGATTTTGTTTTACAGCATCTAGAGTAAAAAAAGTTGTGGTTTTACCTCAGCCTTGCCAGCCCACTCGTCTCCTGGGTCCATACACGGACCTTGCACATACCCTGGACTCCTCGATGCCAAACTCCTGGAATTCAAGCTCTGCAATGACTGTGTCCAAGTGTGTGAGCTGGCACTGGGCTGATCCCAGCAAGGATCATGGAGGTGCAGGGCACAGGGCATTTGGACATGTGATGACAAAGAAGAGATAGTGTTGGGAGCATTCCCTTCTTGGGAGGCCGTGCCGAGGAGGTGGTCCTGTCAGCCCATCCCTGGGCAGCGTCACCCTCTCTCCTTCTGTCATCCCATGCCTCAGGGTGCCAAAGGCTGGAAAGCAGGAAGATTTGACAAAGAGCTCTATATCACACTTGAAATTTGGGGAAAAACTGAAGGAAACTTTTCTGTGTAATAGTTGTGTAAACTGAGAGCGAACACTGAGAGCTACAGTTTTAAGGTGCGATTTTGGATTAAATGTATTCCCTCTGAATGCTTTCTATACTTAATTTATACATAAAAAGAAACATTTATTTTAAGACACTAATGCGTTTCTTACCAAAGGAGTGAAGGGTGGGAGATTGCAACTCACAGATGAAGTGAAGTGAAACCACCACAGGGGTTACTGTAACTGTAAGTGGGGTATCCCAACAGCAGGACAGGTTTGGGCTGGGATTAGCATGGGCTGTATAGCTGGGGTCATGCAAAGGTCTGTCTGCAGCCCTTCTCATAGTCCCTCATCTGCAGGGAGAGGCTGTAGGCCTGGAGATCAGGCTGAGTTTGGGAAGGGTCAGGAGGACGCCGTTACGGAGTGATGTAAATGCGTATCAAGAGACTTGAGGGGTGGCAATGTCAGCTATAGAACAGCAAGGATCCATGGCTAACGGCTGGAGATAGGGGCTGCCTGAGAAGGACGGGAGTGCTTAAGGCTGAAATCAGAAGAGAAACCTCGGTGAAGATTTTGTGTTAGAAATGGTCTCATCTGCCAAATCAGATATTTGTCTTCAGGATTGCACGAGTAAGGAATCCCACAGCAAAGAAAAAGGTTCAGGTTTGGGAGCAAAGGCAAGTTGGGCAGGACTGCGGGGCTGGGGCTTGGCTGTTTACCTTCTGTTCAGGACAGTAAAGGCCTCAGAGGACGTAACTGAGGCAGGAAAGGGTCGCTTGGCTCAGTTAGTCTTGTATCTAGAATTGTTCCTTGAACAAGGGGGGGAGCTGAGGTTCATGCAAGGGACCAGGAATTGCTTTTTAGCCTTGAAAATGCCAGAGGGGTGTGTGTAACTTGGATATGATGATAAGTTCATCTGGCAAGAATCACAGAATATTTTGATTTACTGAAAAACCGGGCAGCTCAGAAGTTACTACTCGACTCATTGCTGCTCCCATCTGTTGCACACGTAAGCACAGCAGAACAGATGATTTTTTTCTGAGCCTGAGGTCTTCGACTGACCCTCCGTAAATGCGTCTTGCCAAAAAGCAGACTCGGGGGAGGAAAGTTGTCAGATATAATAGAGAAAGAAAAGGACACAGGCTTCAAAGTCCACTCCAGCAGAACATGGAAGTGACCTGGCTGGAAATGAAACCCGTAGTCTGCTTCCCCAGCCTCCTGGAAGCCTCTAACAGCTCCACAGGCAGTGAGGGGAGAGAATAATTTCACTTCAAGTTGAAATAAAAATAATTTTCAGTAGCATTCTGCAGTACTTTTAAAATACTAGAACCGTGAAATATGGTGTGATGATAACTATCAGGCTTGTAAGCCTGGTAACTAGGACTTTTACCTTGAAGATCTCAGTATGGGTACTTTAAGCCTTTTAAAACAGAGTTAAATCAATTTTTTTTTCCCTAGTTCTGCTAGCACTAGCCTTTCTTTTCGCCCCCTCAAAAACAGAGCAACTCCCTCTTGAGAATGTTATTTACTTTCCATATTATGTGCTTACCGATTTCTGGAATTGCCAATGTATTTGGATACCTGCATAAATTTAAGTTTCAAGAAAACTGTAAGGCTGAAACAAAAGAGAGAGACTGCTGCAGATGGGATACTGGGAAGGAATTCTCGTCTGTGAGGGTGCCGAGGCCCTGGCACAGGGCCCAGAGAAGCTGTGGCTGCCCCGGATCCCTGTGGCCTGACTGAACTAGAGGTAAAGCCGCCTGGGTGTCCTGCCCACGGCAGGGGGTGGGAAGGGATGGTGGAACGAGATTGAGGTGAATGTTTTGAGATTAATTCGTGGGTTTTTTAATAATATACTTTATAAGCCTGTGTAGTAGATATTTTAGAGTTAGTTTGTGTTTTACTGGATAACATCACTTTCTTAAGCGTAAAGGAATGCGGGGTTCCTGGAAGACATTCCTCTGCCGAGAGGGACGATAATCACCCATCGCGGAGAGAAAGGAGGGTGTGACCCCTGGCTGATGGAGCTGAGCACCGCCATCAGCCACCGTCAGCCGAGTGCTCAGCGCCCCACAGCCATCATCCCGACTGTCGTCAAGGACATACATCTCAATACCCGGTTCCAGCAAACCCGGACAAAAGCTTCTGTCTCCCCGGAAAAAACTATTCACCTGACTTGCAACCGTAAAAGACCCTAGATGAATATGAATCAAGAATCATACACACAAAGAACCCATGACGTAATCGGTTGCCCAAGCCCAAAAACTGTATAAAAACGGGCTCTGCACACTCTGAATTTGTGAACCGGAGGGGGACTCTGTGCCGTTCCATGGTAACTATTTTTAACTCTTTTTGCTCACCTGAGCACCGGTCGCTGGGCAGGCCCGACAACTCGGCCGGGGCGGGACCGCGGGAGCACCACCCTGCCCGGGCCGCGATATCTCCGGGCCGCTGCCGCTCCCGCTCCGCCCGCCCCTGCCTGCGGGAGCAGCGGCGATTCCGGGGTGCCGCCGTGCCGGCTCCGAACCGGGCATGGCCGGGAAGCGGAGCGGGGCGCCTGCGGCCCGCGGGACGAGGAGTTCGATGGCGCCCGCCTCACGGCGCTGCTGCGGAACCCCGCGGCCGCCGCCAAAGGTGAGGGGCTCTGCGTGGCGGGAAAGGCGCGCCCTGAGGCGGCCGCGCTGGACAAAGGCGGCCGCGCCGTCCCGGGGCTGAGGCGGCCGCGCCGTCCCGGGCTGAGGCGGCTGCGCTGGACAAAGGCGGCCGCGCCGTCCCGGGCTGCGGGGGCCGCGCCGTCCCGGGCGGAGGCGGCCGCGCCGTCCCGGGCTGCGGGGGCCGCGCCGTCCCGGGCGGAGGCGGCCGCGCCGCGCCGCGCCGTCCCGGGCGGAGGCGGCCGCGCCGCGCCGCGCCGTCCCGGGCGCCGGCGGCTGCGCTGGGCAGAGGCGGCCGCGCCGCGCCGTCCCGGGCAGAGGCGGCCGCGCCGCGCCGCGCCGTCCCGGGCGGAGGCGGCCGCGCCGCGCCGTCCCGGGCAGAGGGGGCCGCGCTGGACAAAGGCGGCCGCGCCGTCCCGGGCTGAGGCGGCTGCGCTGGACAAAGGCGGCCGCGCCGTCCCGGGCGGAGGCGGCCGCGCCGCGCCGCGCCGTCCCGGGCGGAGGCGGCTGCGCTGGGCAGAGGCGGCCGCGCCGCGCCGTCCCGGGCAGAGGCGGCCGCGCCGCGCCGTCCCGGGCAGAGGCGGCCGCGCCGCGCCGTCCCGGGCGGAGGCGGCCGCGCCGCGCCGCGCCGTCCCGGGCGGAGGCGGCCGCGCCGCGCCGCGCCGTCCCGGGCGGAGGCGGCCGCGCCGCGCCGTCCCGGGCAGAGGGGGCCGCGCTGGACAAAGGCGGCCGCGCCGTCCCGGGCTGAGGCGGCCGCGCCGTCCCGGGCTGAGGCGGCTGCGCTGGATAAAGGCGGCCGCGCCGTCCCAGGGGGAGGCGGCCGCGCCGCGCCGCGCCGTCCCGGGCGGAGGCGGCCGCGCCGCGCCGCGCCGTCCCGGGCGGAGGCGGCCGCGCCGCGCCGTCCCGGGCGGAGGCGGCCGCGCCGCGCCGCGCCGTCCCGGGCGGAGGCGGCCGCGCCGCGCCGCGCCGTCCCGGGCGGAGGCGGCCGCGCCGCGCCGTCCCGGGCGGAGGCGGCCGCGCCGCGCCGTCCCGGGCGGAGGCGGCCGCGCCGCGCCGTCCCGGGCAGAGGGGGCCGCGCTGGACAAAGGCGGCCGCGCCGTCCCGGGCTGAGGCGGCTGCGCTGGACAAAGGCGGCCGCGCCGTCCCGGGCGGAGGCGGCCGCGCTGCGCCGCGCCGTCCCGGGCGGAGGCGGCCGCGCCGCGCCGCGCCGTCCCGGGCGGAGGCGGCTGCGCTGGGCAGAGGCGGCCGCGCCGCGCCGTCCCGGGCAGAGGCGGCCGCGCCGCGCCGTCCCGGGCGGAGGCGGCCGCGCCGCGCCGTCCCGGGCGGAGGCGGCCGCGCCGCGCCGTCCCGGGCAGAGGGGGCCGCGCTGGACAAAGGCGGCCGCGCCGTCCCGGGCTGAGGCGGCCGCGCCGTCCCGGGCTGAGGCGGCTGCGCTGGATAAAGGCGGCCGCGCCGTCCCAGGGGGAGGCGGCCGCGCCGCGCCGCGCCGTCCCGGGCGGAGGCGGCCGCGCCGCGCCGCGCCGTCCCGGGCGGAGGCGGCCGCGCCGCGCCGCGCCGTCCCGGGCGGAGGCGGCCGCGCCGCGCCGCGCCGTCCCGGGCGGAGGCGGCCGCGCCGCGCCGCGCCGTCCCGGGCGGAGGCGGCTGCGCTGGGCAGGGGCGGCCGCGCCGCGCCGTCCCGGGCAGAGGCGGCCGCGCCGCGCCGTCCCGGGCAGAGGCGGCCGCGCCGCGCCGTCCCGGGCTGCGGCGGCCGCGCCGCGCCGCCCCGGGCTGAGGCGGCTGCGCTGGGCAGAGGCGGCCGCGCCGTCCCGGGCTGCGGCGGCCGCGCCGTCCCGGGCGGAGGCGGCTGTCCCGGGGCACGTCGCAGGGGGTGGGTGGCACCGGTGCTGCTGCTGGCGGGGCTGGCGCACATGGCACCGCTCGGCCCCTCAGGGTCGCGGCCGGGCCGGAGCGGGCCCTGCACGGGGCGCCGGTGCCCCGGGTTGACGCTGCGCCTTTGCAGGGCTGGAGACGTTCGTGTCCGTCGCCAGGACGCTGCCATCGGCCCAAGTGTACGATGTCGTGGAGGGATACGTGAAAATTTCCATGGAGTGTGCTGAGATATTCAAGCTTCTCGATGGAGAAAGGAAGCCTGAAAGTGAAGTAAGTTGGACAGGGGGCTTGTAATTCAGGGACTGGCGGCTGCAGTCCCAACAATCCCACCCTGGAGAAGAAGCGACAAAAGGTTGCCAGAAAATGGTCACAGTGGCCAAGGCTGCCAGAGCTCCAGGAAGGTTTGGGCAGCGCTGTCAGGCGTGGGACTGTTGGGGTGGCTGTGCAGGACCAGGAGTTGGACTGGATGATCCTTGTGGGTCCAGCTCAAGATACTCTGTGGTTCTGTGAATAAATGCTTTGTGGTGTAGATAACTCTGATAATTGATTATGGCTTTGGTTTGGTTTTTTTCTTTTTTTTCTGGAAGTAGCAGTGGCAGAAGCACCTACCGAGTGGGAGATGCTCTTTTCAGTTCATAGATGTTCCTGGATTTAATGACACACACAGCCAATCGTCCCGTCCAAATCAAGCTGTTAAGGTTCTTTAAATGTTATCAAAAGATCTTTTAGGAAATAAGGGGATCAATAAAAGCAGTTAAGTAAGCAAAACAATAGTCTGGTGAAAGTAAATGTTCTTAGGTATCTCCCTGATATATCAGTATTTCTAGGAAGCCGCTGGTAAAGTTGACCTCATTTTTCTTATTTTAGCTGGACACAATTTATCCTCATCAGAATATGACGAATGAACAAAGAGTTCAATAATTTTTCACTCTGAATGCTGGTGCAGCATTGCTGACTGCTTACAACATAGTACTGTATTGTGTGGCTTTTTAACCATCGCCTGCTATTCTTTGTCTTCCAGTATCATTTTTATCTGTGTCGTGTTCAGTGACAGCCTTCCCTCAATATCCCATTGCTCACAGGGGCTGGTGTTTGTAATGGGCGCAGCCCAGTGCTGTGTGGTTTCTGGATTCCTCTGCAGGGAAATAATTGCAAGACCGGAACAGCCCCAGTGTTTTTCTCGGGGACATTTTGTTTTTCGTCGTCCACTTAGGAGCAGCCGTCTCTTAAAGCAATGATTCCTTGAAACTACATGCTCTCCAAAGTGATCTTTTCCGAGAGGAAGCGTTAATTTGGGAGAGAATCTAAAAGTTAATGTCACTTTCGTGTGTGGAAGCTTTCCTCTTGGGGTGGGGTTACCCTTTATCGATGGTGGTTATTACTATTTGCTCAGCTAATAATTTCAAGTCTTACCTGATATTGTCAGATGCTAACATACTTTTTTATCCGGCAGATGCTGTTAGTCTTTCAAGCCCTAGAAGCCATTTTACTGAGGACAGCCAGCGACCGCTCACATTTGTGGGAATGAACATCGTCAGAAAGTTGATTCATTCCTATATGAGACTGGTCTATGCTGCTTTGTATTCTGAAAATCACAAGTAAGTCTTCTTGGTGCTCTGCTGGAGAATCTCTGTCAGTTGATCTGGAGGGACTGTACGGGACGTTTCAAAATTCATCTTGAGTTATTGCTAATAATCCACCTTTATTTAATAATCCTTTTCCACTTGTCATAAAATAATTGCCTGTGGAAGTCTTTGCAAAGTGAAAGCTCTGATGCATCATACAATCCAGTGCTGTAGGATAATTTCCTGAAGGTGTAGTTTTCATCGGTTGGGCCTGCCCTGGTGAGAGCTAACACTGGTGGTACCTTGAGTCCTCTTACTTTATTGCTGCTTGATTTGTGGGGTGGAATGTACTGCGTGGAACAGGGCTGGGCAGTCTTCCTGTGACAGCAAAAAGAGCTGCTCTTGAGTTCTTTGTTTTCCTGTATTTTTTTTGGAGTCAGGTTGCCGTGTTTATAATAGATTTTTCTCTTTCAGACTGGCTTTTTCTGTAATTTTTTCAGTCTCCTAAAACTGAGGTCATTTTAGGTTGCTCAATAACTGTTGTTATTTAGTCCAGACCAAACAATTTCTCATGCTCCTGTGGATGGGGAAAAAAGTTGCAAATGCCAGAGACATTTCAGTACAGACCTGGGAGGAAGAGGGAAGCAGAGAAAAAATCAGACTGAAATTGACTTGGCCGAGGCAAATGACTCATCTTTCAGTCTTTGAGCAGAACTGGAAAACCTTTTCTCTGCTTGCCTAGTTCATAGGCACAGCTGTGCTTCCTGAGCTGTGCAGTTGATCTTATTGCAGCAGGCTTTTTAACCTGACAAAGAATCTCAAATGTGTAAACTGGAAACAAATTTTGAGGCTGTGCAAGATGTGCACTTCTGATGAAATGTTTAAAGATTGCAGGTTCTGGAGGAATCCTTCTAGAACCTGCACAGAGGGGGCTGCAGATTTCTGGTGGGAGATGCTCTGCATTTTCTGTGCAACCTCTTTGCTGTGCAGAGGGATTTTCTTTATTGCATGTCTAGATGGGATCTCTGCTTGAACCACACGGCTTTTTACAGATTGTCCATGACAGATGCACGATGGACAAGTTACAAATGTGTTCATGGTAGTGGCTGTTCAGATGATGGAGGTCTGCTGTCCTCTTATGTATTCCTGTTGAAATAAATGGCAGACCTCTATGAATTTAGGAGTTCATAGAATCATAATTAAGGCTTGCGTAGTCCAGCCCCACTGCCATGAACAGGTCATCTTAGAGTTGTTCGTTTTGGCACTTTCACCCTTTTAAACTACTTGATAAAGGGAACATCCAGCCTCACCTTATGGCCTAATTTTGGGGAAGAATATGAAAAGGCATTTCCTTCTCCCTTCCTCCCTCACCCCTCTTTCCCAGCTGCTGTTATTACTACCTAAAATAATTGCTTTGATTATTTAACTTCCCTTCTATTTTCTCTTGAAGTTTTAATCTGTTGGTTTGGTGATTAGTATAACCATGATCCTGGAAATAACCTGCAGGTTTTCCCTCTGCTTTGTCTTTTTAGGATGAGCCAGGGGTGCCTTACACTGCTGTCAGCAATGGTGGCTCAGGGCCCGGGTTCAGCAAGGGATCTATATAGTCATTTCGATTTCAATGACAAATACCTGCCTGGATTGTTGGAAAGAAGATGCAAGAAGGTAAATTAAGGTCCTGCATGCAATGAAATGCTATGCCATGGCTCCACCAGCTTTTTTAGCTAACTGTTGGGAACAAACTGTTGCCAATGTTTGTTGTATTTTCATCTGCAAGAGCTTAACTCTCCCTTCCTGTCCTGTGTCAGGCTGAAGTCCTTGACTGTGCCTAACTGGACACATGAAAATGCCTTACGTGTTGCCAACGAGCTGTGGAGAAACATAAATGTACAGTTTCTGTGAACTGTCCTTCTGGTGTCTAAAACAGAGTGAAAGCGATAGTACACTCCTGGAAACTAGTCAGTCATTTTGTGGTTTGGTCCCACTGAAATAAATGGAAGTTGGAGAGGGGATATTGCTCAGTACTAATACAGGGTAATTGTGTTTGAAAGCATAAACAGAATAATCCAAATTATCTCTAACTGGAAATCCTTAAGAGGAATATGTGAGTGAGGGGAAGAAGTCACTCCTCTTTTTCCTGAAGAAACTATCTCTTGTTTCCTCCCTGTTTGCTAAAAATAGTCAGGATTGACACAAACCAGAACAAGAATATCTAAGTGTCATTCCAAATGCAAGTATAAAATTAATCCAGTATTGTTTGCAATGTTGACATATTGTTTCTAGATTTTAAAGATTACTTGCAGAGTGAATGTGTAAGTTTGTGTTAGGTTTGTGCCATGTGAGGTGAAAATTCAGACGTTTTCTTTATTAAGCAGTCAAATGGAAGGCAAAAAACCAAACATCCCTTTTTCCCTGGAACCACCTTTTATAGTTCTGGAACTGTCAGATTCCTCGAGTTTTGACCTCACTGCAGGAGTTGTCTGCAGGAGTACCTCCACCCTTAATTTTGAGTGCTTGGGTGTAGTCTTTTGACCACAAGCTGCTCAAGTGCTCCAGTAAGGTACAAGGAAACAGCATCCAAAAGGTCTTACTCTTGTACAGCTTTCCATGAAATTGTGTCACAGCTGGTTATCAGAGGTGAGTTTTTAACACAAAAATACCAGGCCCAAAGCTTCCAGCAAAATTTTGTTTGTTTCTATATTTCTTCTTTCAGCCTTTTCATGAGTCCCTGCTGCCTTATCTTTTGCATACACAGAATCATCTTTACATGCAGATTATTTTGCACAGCAGGTTTATAAAAAATTGTAAACCATGGGGGGACTCTGTCAAGGAGTGTAGTGATAGGATGAGGGATGAGGTTTTTTTTAAAAGAGGGTGTATTTACATAGGATATTGGGGGGAGATTCTTGGCCATGAGGGTGGTGAGACGCTGTCCAGCACAGGTTGCCCAGAGAAGCTGTCACTGCCCTGTCCCTGGAAGTGTCCAAGGTCAGGTTGGACAGGGCTTGGAGCACCCTGGGATAGTGGAAGCCATCTCTGCCCATGGCAGGAGGTGAATGAGGTGATCCTTAGGATCCTTTCCAACTCGAACCATTCTGTGATCCGTTGTTCATATCCTGTGGTGCTGTTACAGGTCAGGGTGTCGCTGCTTCCACTGTGCCTGAGTTGGTAGTTTTATACTTGCCCCTTTTAATGGGCATTTTTGTGACCTGACCAAGCAGGGCACAAGTGAGGAGGTTCAGTGACGCAGGGTTTGGCATGAAACTGCTGTTCATGTTTCCTTTTTCTTTAGATCTGTGGCCTGGTCTCATATCTCTGGAATTGAAGAGCACGTGAACTAGCACATTTTCCTTTTTAGGTAAAAGTGATCTGCTTCATGCCAGAAGCGTTTTAGCTGAATACACTGTGGATGTATTGCATGTAAATGTGGGTCTGTGGCTGCATGCAGCATGTTTACAGAAGTTGTTTCATTTACCCATTTGTGGCGCTGGTACAGGTAATCAGCAGTTGCAGTATTGATTCTGCAGTTGGGTACCGCCTGTGTGCTGACAGCTTTTTTTTTAATTTTATATTTACATTTTTATGTTTCCAGGGGAGAACAGATGCCCGCATGGCCTGTATTCAGTTTGCTCTCTCCTTTCTCATTGCTGGTGGCAATGCAGTCTTGGCACAGGTGCTGGAATTAAAAGGTACTTCATAATTGCATTTGGGTTTTTGTTTTCTAAGGCACGGTCATTTACATGACCTAATTAAAATGCAAACCAGGTAGAGAGCACTAATGGGGCAGCAAAATGTCAGCACTGACAGTCCAAGGCTTGGAAACCAGTGGGGCAGCTAGGTTCTGTAGGACTGCAGCTGTAGTTCCTCAGCATTCTGTGGTCATCATGCTGTCACTTACTCCCAGTTCACCTTTAACAGCTTTATTTGCATAGTGGCCTCTAGAGAATTCCTTTCTAATGGGAGCTGAGACTCAGGCAAACAAAGTTTATTTGTGGCATTCATCCAGTTCTTTCTAGCTCCCTGAGGGAGATGAAGTTAACAGGGAAGAGTTAGGTGCTGATTGTTTTGGTCCATGTGCTTTGCTTGCTTTCATTAATGGCTGGATAACAAGTAGCTTTTATGCCTCCTCCTGTTACAACTGAAACCTGAGATGGCTTTTCCTAGGAAGTGAACAGTTGCATTAAGTGCTACTGCTGTTTCTCTCAGACAGGTATTTGTTGTCTGCCTCTTGCCAAAAGCTTACGCTGGCAAGTCTTATTTTGAAAGGGGAAAGGGAAAGAGAGAAATTTTTAAGTGAAATAATAAATTTGCCACAAACTGTAGTGTACTGTCTCGTGCACTTCCCCAGCCAAACCTACCTGACATTAGCTAAAAGTAGCGCGCCCAGAAATCGGCAGCACGACCATATCCTTTCCTTCGCTTTTTCCTGTTGTTCAGCCCTGCACTGAACAGCAGTGGGACTGGTGGGGTTCTTACAGGGAGTATTCAGATGCTCAGGTTGTGCTTTATATGTGTGAGCACTTGTGAGTCAAATTAGAAACGGCAGCTCTCGATCTAAGCACCGAATAAGTGGATTTAGTTTTGAAAGTATTCATACAGGAAGGTGTGGGGAAGGAAACTGGGGATTCTGTGGGTGTTTTTCTCATTCCTGTTGGGAAGACGGCAGGTCATTTCCTAGGCAAGCGTGCTGGAAATAAAGTTGCTAATGCTTGTGCTGGGTAATGGAGGTGCGACACTCCACTCTTGCTGTGAAGGAAGGAGAAGCCAATTGTGGAAATATTTTGTTTAGGTTCAGATGATGCTGAGATGCTGCTTCTGAAAGCTGCACTGCTTCAGGTCATGTCTTTATCAGAAGGTTGTGCCCCACTTGGTAGCACAAAGCAACTTTGATTTTAGCAAGCTGCTAAAAGGTATGTGATGGGGGTTTGTATTTCCTCCAGTGTTTTCTCTGGCTGTTTACAAAGTCCACAGCAGAAGGGAAGGTTTGCTTTTCTGTGGAGATAAAGGAACTGTTTTCTAAAAGTAGCCCATTTTAGTTTCTCTGTTCTGTTTTTATTATTTATTAAGTTTTTGTTGTTTGGTCTTACTGTTGGATTGCCTGGGTGGTGACTTTTTAAAATGTGTTGTTGTTTCTCTGATGAGGGCCACAAAGATCCTACCCAGGCTCCGAGAGGCTCAGACACCAGTGCTTTGTGCTGCTGATGTCAGGTCAGATGGGGGCAGCTCAGGTTCTGATTGCACTGCGAGAGCTCCCTGACCTGTCACAAGAATAAGTGAGGTTATTCATGAGCTGGTGATAGCAGGGATGCAGGGAGAGACATGAGTGTGAAGTTCCATTGTCTGGAGCAAGTATTGTCGTGGTATAAGCATTTGTTGAGTTAAATTCTGTATTTTGCTCTCCAGTTTGTCCTTTGTCCTGCCTGTAGGTCACAGCTTTTCAAGGTTGCTGAGACTGATAGAAGAGATTTTATATTTCCATGCACGACCAGTGCTTTGTGCTGGGGTTAGGTGATGAAATCTCCCTCTGAGGGCTGGATTCCCGCCTTGGGTTGGCCAGCCTTCGCTGCAGTGTGTCTGGGGATCCCATGACATGAAGATCTGTGAATTGCCAGCTTGTCTCACAGTTGTGTTCTAAACCCTAAAACAGGAATGTTCTGAAGTCTCAGGCAGATGGACCGATGTGAAGTTTGTTTCTTGCGTTCGCACCTCAGGTATCGTCACTGGAAAGGGCCTGCGGGAGGAGGTCCCTCCTCTTCTGCAGCACCAGATCCTGAAAGTGGCTTTGGAACTTCCTGCCAACAAGTTTGCCTGGTTCAGAGTACAGGTAAGAGGCTGGTGCAAAGTTATGTTTGCTTGCTCTGTTGTCCTCAAATGTTTTCCTCTGGCATCGCCTTGTTTTAAATTAGTCCAGACATTTTAGGGGTGACCCTTTTGTAAAGCAGCAGGAATTACAGTCTTAGCAGTAGTGAAAACTCCCTTCTGAGCTGGAAGGTTTTTTACAGGGAAAACATTTTTTGCCTCCCTGATGAACGGAGGAGGATGTTGCTGTAGCTCTTTGTGTCTCTGGAGATGTTCCCTCACAAGAAAGAGTGTGCTGGATTCCACTTGTCTGGAAAGCCTGAGCTGCAGACCAGGGAAATGAGCTACTGATGGGAGCTGTCCCACCCCTTCCCAAGGAGGATTCCAACATTTTTTAATGCTCTCCATAATTGGTGGAAGCCATCAGGGCCCCAACTCTATTTTACTGCAGGCTTGTCAAATAAGAACTCTGTCAAGACTTGGCTTGTCATGTCAGGAGAAAAGAGTGGACCTGGCTTTGAGGAGGTAGCAGGGATAGACATGGAATGATTAGGGAATGAAATATGATTGATGAGGGAAGTTGCTTTGTCTCGGGCCCTTTCAATAGTTGGGGGTTTCTGTTACTACGGTCTTCTTCCGCTTTTCGGGCAAACATTTTGCAAATGAATGCAACGATGCTGGCTCATTGACTGCAAAGTAGTGTAAATGATCCCACTGGTTTCTGGCCTTGGGACTTTTGGGCAGGTCTATAAAGTAACACGCTTACCTTGCGTATCATTGTCAGTGCAACATAGTCCTATACAGTGTTGCTGTAGCAGAGGAATTCTAATACATTTTTCTTGTAGGACATCTCTGAAACAGAGAAGCTATCTGGTGAAAAATCAGTCTTCTATTTACTGATGAAAATGTTTGTTACAAGTACCCACTGTCATCTGAAAACTTCCAGCAAACAATTAATCTTCAGGGTACGTATTTGAATTGAAATATCGGGATATTCACTATATCCCACAGGTCTGAAATGCCAGGATGGTAAAATTTGTTCTTGAAGCAGCAGATACCTTTACTGCATGATTGTGTGGTCGACACCGGATTCAGGTTTAATTTAGCGATGATTTTCTTTGTTAGATCAGTAGTTTTCTAAACTGTCCTACAGGCTATTTGTAAGGCGCACTTTTTTTCTGCCTGTGATGACATGAAGATGTACAACCCTCTGAAAGCAGTATAACCTGCTTTCCAGAAATTATAGAGGTAAGGTTTTTATTGTCCACTATGCAGTTGACAAGTCCCACTAGTGAGTGGAAAGAAAAGGCCTCTTGAGTTGAGGGGGTGAGGAGAGTGGCAGGTACTTCTTTTCATCGACCTGCGCTTCCTCTTTCCTTTCCCAAAAGAAGGGATCATGAAGTTACTGTACAAAAAGATCTGCATCTCTTGGAGTTTTGTATTTGAGGTGTTTTGAGGTTTATTTACACACCTCCCCCTTTGTTTCCTGGACAGGTTTTACGTGACAGTGGCGTGTTTGAGTACACATGGAAGGGAACTTTCAGTTTGGCTGGAACATTTGGATAATGCAAAAGAAGACCAGAAGGAAGCAGTGATTCAGTTTTTGGAAAGGGTAACAGTGTTCAAATTAGCTGGATGAACAATGCAAAGAATAATGTTGGTGGGAACTAGAGATCTTGTTCTGTTGTTGAGAAACCTGTCAAAGACCAGTGAATGGATTCTCAGAAAAGCATTATTTGGGGTTCTTTATACAGAGGTGGCATCATTCTTGTCTCAAATGGGAGGACAGGAAAATTATTTGCAGGAAAATGCAATCCAAAAGGATCAGTTCTTATTACAGCATTGTTGGTATAAGTGTAGAGAGCCGTATGTGTGGTACCTTTTATCTCCTCTTTAGGTGCCAAAATTATCAGACCTCAGTGAATTGTGGTCTTTTACAAGGAAAGCTGACACTTGCTGTTACTCTTCAGGATGTTGAATGCCCAGTGCTTCATTTCCAGTGCGGTCTCCCCAGGGACTCAGTCTGTGGTAGCAATCTGGATGCCAAATTGCAGTGGACCTTTCTTTTTTCCACTCCCATGCAGAGAAGGAACCGTAGACAGAAGGCTGCAGAAGTGATATGGAAGTTGTCCTTCTAAAACCTGCCCATCTTCCAACACCTTTTTGCACACGGTCTTTCTTAGCAGCATATGCTTCCCCTGCGCTTGACAGCCAGCGCACTTACCTTCCTCTCCACCTTTGCTGACAGATCCTGCTGAAGCTGGTGCCAGAGCCCTGCCCCTGCACAGACAAGGCAGCAGACCTGGTTCAGGAAGCCAGCATGCTCCAGGTCACCGTGTTTAATTAAACAGGACTCTGATAACATCAGCATCCCCGTCTCTCACATTGCTGGTATGTGGTGACTCCTCAAACACAATTTCACGACTTGGGGCTACATTTTCTATCCCCAGTAAGCAAACTGGGGATGGATAACTATAGAAATCCTGTTAAGTAAGGACCTCCAGGACTCAGCCCTCCATGTGAACTTGGTATCAGAAGTAGAAGTTGGAGTTGCAGTTACCACTTTAACCCCCAAAAGTAATTTCTGATGTGGTTGTGCCACTTTAACAGTATTTGAAGTCTCTATTCATGCTCTTGCAGCAGCATTTTTGAACTCAAATGGAAATTTAGTCCTTCTGCCTGGGGCTGTTCATAGAATTGTGGAATCCCAGAATGGTTTGGATGGGGAGGCCCCTTAAAGCTTGTCAGTTCCACCCCCTGCTATGGACAGGGAGACCTTTCAGTAGCCCAGGGTGCTCCAAGCCCCATCCAGCCTGGCTTTGGGCACTGCCGGGGATCCAGGGGCAGCGACAGCTTCTCTGAGCAGCCTGTGCTGGACAGCAGCATTGACAGGCAGAGTGAAGTTCAGCTGTGATTTTTGTGTTGCACTTAACAATGTATTGCGTGACAAATGGGGCTTTCATCCTTTCTTTGATATTTTTTTTTTTTTTTTGGAGGGATTGAATTTAAAAAAAATGCCTTATATTCCTGGAGTGTTGCGTTCTGCCTCTGTTGTTTTCCCAGTTAGTCTAGATCCTCTGCTTAGATTTTTTTCTTCACTTATTAGGTGTCCTGATTATATGGTGGATGTCCTGATCGAGGGCAGTGATGGCTTAGATGAAGAAATTGGGCTCTCTTTAAATGAAGATGTGATGTCCAAACATTTCCCTTCAGTGCTGTTGTTCCTGCTGCGTTAGAAGCCAGGAATATGCTGTTGCTTCAGTCTGAAACTGGAACAGGTACAGATTTTTTGGTTTAATGTGTCATTTCTACCAGTGGAGTGAGAAGTGGCATCATTTTTACCCATTTTTAATAATTTTTTTACCATTTATCGTTTTTTAGCTTAAGACATGACATTATCTTCCCTGCAAGCAGAAGGAGATTCAAATCCACGGTGTTTCTTGCTCAAGAGAGGCATTGAAGCTCTGTAGGTGCTTCTGCCACTTTTCCCTGACCTTGAAGAGAAGAGACACTGCCCCTGCATGGACAGTCTGGGTCTGGAGGTAGTTGGCTTCAGTAACACAGTGTTTTAAAGGACAGAGTGTGGAGACCAGGAGAGGAAAGTGGTTTCCATGGCTGTAGGCAGCTCTTCCGAGATCAGGGAGAGAGGACTGCGCTGTTAAATAGGAAATGGATGCATTTTCCAAAGAAAACTATTCCAGAAATGAAGCTCTGGTGGCAAAGTTCTGCCACCTCCTTGAAGAAAGCGCTGGAGTCCCAGGGGCATCAGGCGGGCTTGGAGCAGGACTTGCCAACTCCACAGCACCTCACTGCGTTCTCTGGGTGTATTTGGCGATCGAGTAGCACCGGGGGTGGACTGGAAGTCCCAATTCTGAAAGAAAATTCTATTTAACTTGCACACGTTCACTGGGGTGCGTGCCCCCGGTGCAAATCAGCTCTTCGCTGAGGTGGGGCTTGGCAGGGGTGTTTTGCTGTTGAAATACAGGCATATTTAGCACAACACAGTGAGGGTGGATTATTTACTTCAGCAAGTACTGATGTGTGGAGGATTTTTCAGGTATCTCAGTGGTCAGGAACATTTGTCTAGGTCACTACAAACACTTCTTGATCTTATTCAATACTTTTCTGAGTGATGCTTTGTGGGCTGCTGCCGAGGCCCAAAGGAATGAGGGTTGCCCCAGTGTCTGTGCTCATGTTAATAGTTTAATTTATTTTTACTTTTCTAGGAGCACGCATCGTGGAGTACCTTGTTGCTGTTTTCACTGACCTCCTGCCCTCTCAGAGAGAACCACTTGCTCTCTGCTTGATGTTCCAGCCCTATGATAAAGATCTCAAGTCCCTGAAAGTTGTTAAGTATCCTCAGCTCTACCAGTTCAGCCAATACTATAAACTCTGGATGCCCAAGCAATCTCAGGATCATGTGGTATGGAATACCTGAAGTTACTGAATTCTTGAGACAGTATTCCTATAAAAACCTTGCAGTTTCTAGGGGTGACATTTCCATCAGAAAAGTGCGGTTTTATTGAGCTAATTCTGTATTTGTTGTTGATCGTGTTAGGACACAAAATTTTGTGTTGGGACACAAGGACTAAAATGAAACAAAAGGTGTAAAAAAAAAAAAACCCAAAATGATTTCAAGAGGGGAGATAGTCTGCAAAAAAATGTCCACTTAGGCCTGGATGCTGACTGCTATTGCTGGTCAATGATAGCAGCTGACAGGTCAGATTTCAAACTGTTTTGTTTAACAGGAGACTGGTTTGTTCCTTCTTGTGAGTAGGATCATTAGTTTTGCATGGGCAAAGCACCTCCAGATTTTCCATCTAGGAAAAGTAGTTAGGGAGCCATTTAAAAACATAATCCTGGAGGTGAACAGCTTGGCTTGGTATTACTGTGTGGAAAGGGAAGAATATATGTTCTGATTTTTCTCTCAACTTTCTTCCACAGCTGTTTTTGTGTTCCTGACTTCCGTTGACATCGGGGACACGTGGCTTGGAGCCCAGGAGCCGGATATGTCACTTACCCGTGTCAGATGGGTCTGCACTCGTGCAGGTTAGGAATTACAGGATCGCTCGGAAACTCAGAAACAAGGAGAGGAAACTATTGTGTCTCTTTGCAAAAGAATTTATCTCCATCAGGGCATTAATTCAGGGAACTAACATTCCGTCTTTAATGTTCTGTGCTCTGCCATTATCACACTGAGCCATGAAAGCCTCCTCAGCTGTTTTCATACAGACCTAACTTGTTTGATCAAAAAAATCGGTATTTTATTTCTGTGTGCAAACTCAGGGGACAGATTTTATTCAGCGTCTCTCAGGAGGACATTAAAGCTCGAACTTCCACTTTCTTAAACAATCTGAGACACAATATTACTTACCATTTTTATTACAGGCATTATTAACTTTTTGAAGAACCGTAAAGACTGTTTGTGGACGTGTGTGTCATTACTATCCATCCTCTTTCCAATACAGAATGGCAAAGAAAGGCTGCAGAGCGTCCTACAATATGCTCTCAGTGTAAATAACGAGGAGCCAGAGGCAGCACTGGTTGGACAGTGGCCTTGGGCTCCACCCCGGCCCCCCCCCAGGCCGCGCTGTAGTAGATTTCTGTTTGGTTTGTGTCCAAGAAGTGGGATTTGTGCTGGAGAGGTGCTTTTGGGAAGAAAGGATGGAGTAAATCTGCTCCAGGGAAGTGCAAGGAAGAGCTACCTACCAGGGGAGGGCAGTATCTATAAACTGTCTCCGTATTTGCCTGTAATTCTGGGTGTTTGGATTTAGCCTGGGATTGTCAGCTAAGTTATAAACAAGCCAACCCAGCTACTGAACTCCCAATGAACGTTTGGAACCCTTGCACAGAAAGACAAGGTAGTGATGATTCCAAAGGAGAAAATGTAAATGAAGGGTAACGATTGCTGGGAAATTTCCTTAGGAATTGTGAACCTCACACAAACGGAATTTAGGAGGTGGAATCCCAGTTTCAGCCTTGGGCACGTGCAGGAGCAGAGGGGTCCTTATTCACAGCAAGGAAAGCCCGGTGCCCCAGCGTGTCAGTGCACACAGTGCAATGTCCAGGAAATGAGCAGCAGGGACTGGCAGCAGCTGCAGGTGAGAGCTGTCACAGGATGATTGAGGGGACAGAGCAGCCCCAGGTGAGAGCTGTCACACTGATGAGGGGACAGGTGGAAGCTGTAAAGGATAACGAGGGGGCGGGTCCTGCCAGCACTGCTTTAAGAGGGGAGCCCGAGCTGAGTTTGGCACGGAGCTGCGGGAGGAGAGGGGTTTATGCTGGGCTCCCAGGTGAGGCTCATGGAAGGATGGTGAGTTCATCTCACAGGGGCTGGGGGAGGCCTTGGGCGTGGAACATTACTTCAGGAGGTGCTGAGGGACAAACCTTTGTGCCGAGCAGCAGCAGCAGCACAAAAGGTTGAAATAAGTTTTGGTTTGGCATGTAGTGATGGGATTGGCGTCTATGGTGTGCTAGTGTTGTCTAAAGGTTTAAACTTTAACGTTTATTTTTAAAGTTTTAAGTTAATGAATTAATATGGGTTGCAAGACATGGGCTTTTTCCTTTTTATTTGGCTAGGGGGAAGTCTTTAACTTTGGGGGGGCTCTGAGTATATGTTCTGGAGTATTATTAAGGGGTTTGGACATGGTGTTGTTTTTATTATATTCAGTAGTTTGACTAGGGGTGATAAGAGTTGGCTTTTTTTGCTGGAATTTTTTTGGGGTTGTCTGTTTGAAAATTTATATATTTATGCAGTTAAGTGTGGTGGTGTTTCTGATGTAACTCTTCAGCATATGTTATTGTTTGTGTGTTTTAGGTGGTCCACTTGTCTTACACCCTGACCGATTGGCCAACAGATCTGCTGAGATCATACATCGATGTTTGTTTTATTTCTTGTAGCCGAATAAGAGACAGCAGCCCGGTGACAGCAGGAAATTCCCAGAGAGCGAGGCGGCATTCTGTGGCACCCGGCGTGGATTCTCATCCCCAGACGTCCAAGAGATAAGTGGAGGGTTCAGAGCCACAGAGGGGATGAAAGTGGAGTGCTGGGTCAGGACTTGTCAGGAGGGGTTTTTGAGTCAGGTTTGGAGATAGGGATGTCCAAGATGTGCCAATTGAGAGTACAGGTGTACCAGCCCGACCCCACCCCTACCCCAGACCCGAAGGAGTAGCCCTAAAGACATGCCCGTTTCCCTGAGTGCAGGTACAGGCAGGAGCCCTTATGCAGGACAATGCCAGAAGGCCTGGCTGCGAGGTGCAGGGCTCTAAAGAAGTTGGGTTTAGAAGGGGGGAGGTGTAGCCACACACACAGAGGCTGAGGTAAAGGACTCGAGGACTAGAGGACACACGGTGAAACTCAGGGGAGCAGGCTAGGATACAAGTCAGAGTACAGGTGTAGCGGCCCTCACAGCACTGCTACCAGCACACTTCCCCTGAGAGCAGGTGCAGGCAGCAGCCCTAGTGCAGGAACACACCAGAAGCTCTGACCTGTGCAGACACAGTCAGGCTAGGGCCAGGCAGGAAGCGATAGTGGGGAGCAGGATCCAACAGGGCTGGGGATAACGGGGGTTTCCCGCCCCACCCACCCTGGGATTCCCTGTCTCTCCGCAGCCGGTGGAAGTGCTCCTGATTCCCTCTCGAGGCGGCGGTTGGTAAGGCTTCGTGCCTTTTGCCACCGCAAAGAGTTCGGCTCTGTCAGCCTCTGCCCTGTCTCAGGGCCACGTTTCTTAGGGTAGGCAGGGAACAACTGTGGATGTACCTGTCCTGCGTGCGGGACAGCTCTTGGGACCCTAACGGTGCAGAGCGTCCCCGGCTGCAAGGTCTAGGGCTCTGAAGAAGCAGGGTTCAGAAGGGGGGAGGTTACAGTGATACACACAGAGGCTGAGGTAAAGGACTCAAGGACTAGAGAACACACAGTGAAAATCAGGGGTACAGCCTAGGATACAAGTCAGAGTACAGGCATCCCGGCCCTCACAGCGCTGCTGCCAACACCGTTTCCCTGAGAGCAGGTGCCGGCAGCAATCCTAACGCAAGACAAGGCCAGAAGTCCTGAGAGGTGCAGGCAGTAACCCTAAGCTAGGGCCAGGCAGGAAGTGACAGTGGTGGGGCAGAGTCCACAGGGTTGAGGTTCACCGGGGATGTCCACCCTGCGTTCCTGTCCTGCTCTAACCGGGGATGCTCACAGCCCTAATGGAGGCCACGGTGGGTGGGCTCGGTGCCAGTAATGCCTCTAAGGCTTTGGCGCTGCGAGCGTCGGCCTCCGAGCTCAGCTGAAGCACGCACGGGGCCCGAGGGCCCGGTCCTGCTTAAGAGACGGT
>NW_027094373.1:0-112097 GCF_029207755.1 Chamaea fasciata
CCCTGGCTGTCCCCTAAATGTCCCTGGGGGTGCCCTGGCTGTCCCGTAGGTGTCACTGAGGGTGTCCTGCCTTCCCCTTGGTGTCCCTTGGGGGGCCCTGGCTGTCCCCTAGGTGTCCCCTGGGGGTGCCCTTCCTGTCCTCTAGGTGTCCCTGGGGGTTCCCTGCCTGTTGCTCGGGTTCCCTGCCTGTCCCCTAGGTGTCCCTGGGGGTGCCTAGGGTGTCCCTGGGTTCCCTGGCTGTCCCCTAGGTGTCCCTGGGGGGGCCCTGGGTGTCCCTGGGGGTGCACAGGGTGTCAGTGGGGTTCCCTGGCTGTCCCGTACGTGTCCCTGGGGTTCCCTGGCTGTCCCCTAGGTTTCCCTGGGGGTGCCCTGAGTGTCCCTGGGCTGCCCTGGCTGTCCCCTAGGTGTCCCTGGGGGTGCCCTCGCTGTCCCTGGGGTGCCCTGGCTGTCCCCTAGGTGTCCCTGGGGGTGCCCAGCGTGTCCCTTAGGTGTTCCTGGGGGTGCCCTGGCTGTCCCTGGAGTTCCCTGGCTTTCCCCTTGGTGTCCCTGGTGGTGCCCTGACTGTGCCCTCGGTGTCCCTGAGGCTGCCCTGTCTGTCCCTAGGGTGCCCTGGTTGTGCCCTAGGTGTCCCTGGGGGTGCCCATGGTGTCCCTAGGGTGCCCTGGCTATGCCCTTGGTGTCCCTGGGGGGGCCCTGGCTCTCCCCTAGGGGTCTCTGGGAGTGCCATGCCTGTCCCCTAGGTGTCCCTGGGGGTGCCCTGGCTGTCCCTAGGGTGCCCTGGCTGTGCCCTAGGTGTCCCTGGGGGTGCCCTGGCTGTCCCTAGGGTGCCCTGGCTGTGCCCTTGGTGTCCCTGGGGGGGCCCTGGCTGTCCCCTAGGGGTCTCTGGGGGTGCCATGCCTGTCCCCTAGGTGTCTCTGGAAGTGCCCTGGCTGTGCCCTCGGTGTCCCTGGGGGTGCCCTGGCTGTCCCTAGGGTGCCCTGGCTGTGCCCTAGGTGTCCCTGGGGGTGCCCTGGCTGTCCCTAGGGTGCCCTGGCTGTGCCCTAGGTGTCCCTGGGGGTGCCCTGGCTGTCCTCTATGTGTCCCTGGGGGTGCCCTGGCTGTCCTCTATGTGTCCCTGGGGGTGCCCTGGCTGTCCCTCGGGTTCCCTGGCTGTCCCCTAGGTGTCCCTGGGGGTGCCTTCGCTGTCCCTGGGGTGCCCTGGCTGTCCCCTAGGTGTCCCTGGGTGTCCCCTTGGTGTCCCTGGGGGTGCCCAGGGTGTCCCTTAGGTGTCCCTGGGGGTGCCCTTGCTGTCCCCTAGCTGTCCCTGGGGGTGCCCTGGCTGTCCCTAGGGTGCCCTGGCTGTCCCCTAGGTATTCCTTGGGGTGCCCTGGGTGTGCCTGGGGTGCCCTGGCTGTCCTCTAGGCGTCCCTGGGGGTGCCCTGGGTGTCCCTGTTGATGCCCTGGCTGTCCCCTAGGTGTCCCTGGGGGTGCCCTGAGTGTCCCTGGGGGGGCCCTGGCTGTGCCCTCGGTGTCCCTGGGGGTGCCCTGGCTGTCCCTAGGGTGCCCTGGCTGTGCCCTAGGTGTCCCTGGGGGTACCCTGGGTGTCCCTAGGGTGCCCTGGCTGTGCCCTTGGTGTCCCTGGGGGTGCCCTGGCTGGCCCTAGGGTGCCCTGGCTGTGCCCTAGGTGTCCATGGGGGTGCCCTCGCTGTCCGTAGGGCGCCCTGGCTGTCCCCTAGGTGTCCCTGGGGGTGCCCTGGCTGTCCCTAGGGTGCCCTGGCTGTCCTCTAGGTGTCCCTGGGGGTGCCCTGGCTGTCCCCTAGGTGTCCCTGGGGGTGCCCTGGGTGTCCCTGGGGTGCCCTGGCTTTCCCCTACGTGTCCCTGGGGTGCCCTTGCTGTTCCCTAGGAGCCACAGGGGGTGCCCTGGCTGTCCCTAGGGTGCCCTGGCTGTCCCCTAGGTGTCCCTGGGGTGCCCTGCCTGTCCCCTCGGTGTCCCTGGGGGTGCCCAGGGTGTCCCTGGGGTACCCTGGCGGTCCCCTACGTGTCCCTTGGGGTGCTTTGGGTGTCCCTGGGGGTGCCCTGGCTGTCCCTGGGGTGCCATGGCTGTCCTCTACGTGTCCCTGGGGGTACCCTGGCTGTCCCCTCGGTGTCCCTGGGGGTGCCCTGCCTTTCCCCTAGGTGTCCTTGGGGGGGCCCTGGCTGTCCCCTAGGTGTCCCTGGGGGAGCCCTGCCTGTCCCTTCGGTGTCCCTGGGGGTTCCATGCCTGTCCCCTAGGTGTCCCTGGGGGTGCCCTGGCTGTCCCCTAGGTATCCCTGGGGTTTCCCTGGGTGTGCCTGGGGTGCCCTGGCTGTCCCCTAGGTGTCCTTGGGGGTGCCCTGGGTGTCCCTGGGGGGGCCCTGGCTGTCCTCTAGGTGTCCCTGGGGGTGCCCTGCCTATCCCTCGGGGTGCCCTGGCTGTCCCCTAGGTGTCCCTGGGTGTCTCCTTGGTGTCCCTGGGGGTGCCCAGGGTGTCCCTTAGGTGTCCCTGGGTTTCCCTGGAGGTCCCCTAGGTGTCCCTGGGGGTGCCCTCGCTGTCCCTGGGGTGCCCTGGCTGTCCCCTTGGTGTCCCTGGGGGTGTCCTGGGTGTCCCTGGGGGTGCCCTGGCGGTCCCTAGGGTGCCCTGGCTGTCCCCTAGGTGTCCCTGGGGGTGCCCTGGGTGTCCCTGGGGTGCCCTGGCTGTCCCCTGGGTGTCCCTGGGGGTTCCCAGGGTGTCCCTGGGGGTGCCCTTGCTGTCCCCTAGGTGTCCCTGGGGGTGCCCTGGGTGTCCCCTTGGTGTCCCTGGGGTGCCCTGGCTGTCCCCTAGGTGTCCCTGGGGGTGACCAGGCTGTCCTTGGGGTGCTCTGGCTGTCCCCTAGGTGTCACTGGGGGTGCCCTGGCTGTCCCCTAGGTGTCCCTGGGTGTGCCCTGGGTGTCCCTGGGCGTGCACAGGGTGTCCCTGGTGTTCCCTGACTGTCCCCTAGGTGTCCCTGGGGGGGCCCTGGATGTCCCATAGGTGTCCCAGGGGGTGCCCTGGGTGTCCTTGGGGTGCCCTGGCTGTCCCCTAGGTATCCCTGGGGGTGCCCTGGCTGTCCCCTTGGTGTCCCTTGGGTGCCCTGGCTGTCCCCTTGGTGTCCCAGGCGGTGCCCTGTCTGTCCCCTAGGTGTCCCTGGGGGGGCCCTGGCTGTCCTTGGGGTGCTCTGGCTGTCCCATTGGTGTCCCTGGGGGTGCCCTGGCTGTCCCCTACGTGTCCCTGGGGGTGACCTGGGTGTCCCTGGAGTGCCCTGGCTGTCCCCTAAATGTCCCTGGGTGTGCCCTGACTTTCCCCTCGGTGTCCCTGGGGGTGCCCTCCTTGTCCCCTAGGTGTCGTTAGAGGTGCCCGTGGTTTCCTTGGGGTGCCCTGGCTGTTTCCTAGGTTCCCTGGGGGTGCCCTGGTGTCCGTCGGGGTGCCCTGGGTGTCCCCTAGGTGTCCCTGGGGGTGCCATGGCTGTCCCTAGGGTGCCCTGGCTGTCCCCTAGGTGTCCCTGAGGGGTGCCCTGGGTGTCCCTGGGGGTGCCCAGGCTGTCCCCTAGGTGTCCCTGGGTGGGCCCTGGGTGTCCCTGGGGGTGCACAGGGTGTCAGTGGGGTTCCCTGGCTGTCCCCTAGGTTTCCCTGGGGGTGCCCTGAGTGTCCCTGGGCTGCCCTGGCTGTCCCCTAGGTGTCCCTGGGGGTACCCTCGCTGTCCCTGGGGTGCCCTGGCTGTCCCCTAGGTGTCCCTGGGGGTGCCCAGCGTGTCCCTTAGGTGTTCCTGGGGGTGCCCTGGCTGTCTCTGGAGTTCCCTGGCTTTCCCCTTGGTGTCCCTGGTGGTGCCCTGACTGTGCCCTCGGTGTCCCTGAGGCTGCCCCTGTCTGTCCCTAGGGTGCCCTGGCTGTGCCCTAGGTGTCCCTGGGGGTGCCCCTGGCTGTCCCTAGGGTGCCCTGGCTGTGCTGTTGGTGTCCCTGGGGGGGCCCTGGCTGTCCCCTAGGGGTCTCTGGGGGTGCCATGCCTGTCCCCTAGGTGTCCCTGGGGGTGCCCTGGCTGTGCCCTCGGTGTCCCTGGGGGTGCCCTGGCTGTCCCTAGGGTGCCCTGGCTGTCCCCTAGGTATTCCTGGGGGTGCCCTGGGTGTGCCTGGGGTGCCCTGGCTGTCCTCTAGGCGTCCCTGGGGGTGCCCTGGGTGTCCCTTTTGATGCCCTGGCTCTCCCCTAGGTGTCCCTGGGGGTGCCCTGAGTGTCCCTGGGGGGGCCCTGGCTGTGCCCTCGGTGTCCCTGGGGGTGCCCTGGCTGTCCCTAGGGTGCCCTGGCTGTGCCCTAGGTGTCCCTGGGGGTACCCTGGTTGTCTCTAGGGTGCCCTGGCTGTCCCCTAGGTGTCCCTGGGGGGGCCTTGGGTGTCCCTGGGGGCGCACAGGGTGTCCCTGGGATTCCCTGGCTGTCCCCTAGGTGACCCTGGGGGTGCCCTGGCTGTCCCGTACGTGTCCCTGGGGGTACCCAGGAGGTCCCCTAGGTGTCCTTGGGGGTGCCCTGGGTGTCCCTGGGGTGCCCTGGGGTGCCCTGGCTGTCCCCTAGGTGTCCCTGGGCGTGCCCTGGCTGTCCCTGGGAGTGCCCTGACTGTCCCTGGGGTGCCCAGGGGGTGCCCTGGCTGTCCACAAAGTGTCACTGGGGTTGCCCTGCCTGTCCCCTAGGTGTCCCTGGGGTGCCCTGGCTGTCCCCTCGGTGTCCCTGGGGGTGCCCTCGCTGTCCCTGGGGTGCCCTGGCTGTCCCGTAGGTGTCCCTGGGGGTGCCCTGGGTGTCCCTGGGGGTGCCCTGGCTGTCCCCTAGGTGTCTCTGCGTGTGCCCTGCCTGTCCCCTAGGTGTCTCTGCGTGTGCCCTGCCTGTCCCCTAGGTTTCGTTGGGGGTGCCCTGTGTGTCCCTGGGTGTGCCCTGCCTGTCCCCTAGGTGTCCCTGGGCGTGCCCTGGGTGTCCCTGGGGTGCCCTGGCTGTCCTCAAGGTTTCCCTGTGGGTGCCCAGAGTGTCCCTGGGGTGCCCTGGCTGTCCCCTAGGGGTCTCTGGGGGTACCCTGGCTGTCCCGTCAGTGTTCCTGGGGGTGCCCTGCCTGTCCCCTAGGTGTCCCTGGGGGTGCCCTGGGTGTCCCTGGAGTGCCCTGGCTGTCCCCTAAATGTCCCTGTGGGTGCCCTGGCTGTCCCGTAGGTGTCACTGAGGGTGTCCTGCCTTCCCCTTGGTGTCCCTTGGGGGGCCCTGGCTGTCCCCTAGGTGTCCCTGGGGGTGCCCTTCCTGTCCTCTAGGTGTCCCTGGGGGTTCCCTGCCTGTTGCTCGGGTTCCCTGCCTGTCCCCTAGGTGTCCCTGGGGGTGCCTAGGGTGTCCCTGGGTTCCCTGGCTGTCCCCTAGGTGTCCCTGGGGGGGCCCTGGGTGTCCCTGGGGGTGCACAGGGTGTCAGTGGGGTTCCCTGGCTGTCCCGTACGTGTCCCTGGGGTTCCCTGGCTGTCCCCTAGGTTTCCCTGGGGGTGCCCTGAGTGTCCCTGGGCTGCCCTGGCTGTCCCCTAGGTGTCCCTGGGGGTGCCCTCGCTGTCCCTGGGGTGCCCTGGCTGTCCCCTAGGTGTCCCTGGGGGTGCCCAGCGTGTCCCTTAGGTGTTCCTGGGGGTGCCCTGGCTGTCCCTGGAGTTCCCTGGCTTTCCCCTTGGTGTCCCTGGTGGTGCCCTGACTGTGCCCTCGGTGTCCCTGAGGCTGCCCTGTCTGTCCCTAGGGTGCCCTGGTTGTGCCCTAGGTGTCCCTGGGGGTGCCCATGGTGTCCCTAGGGTGCCCTGGCTATGCCCTTGGTGTCCCTGGGGGGGCCCTGGCTCTCCCCTAGGGGTCTCTGGGAGTGCCATGCCTGTCCCCTAGGTGTCCCTGGGGGTGCCCTGGCTGTCCCTAGGGTGCCCTGGCTGTGCCCTAGGTGTCCCTGGGGGTGCCCTGGCTGTCCCTAGGGTGCCCTGGCTGTGCCCTTGGTGTCCCTGGGGGGGCCCTGGCTGTCCCCTAGGGGTCTCTGGGGGTGCCATGCCTGTCCCCTAGGTGTCTCTGGGGGTGCCCTGGCTGTGCCCTCGGTGTCCCTGGGGGTGCCCTGGCTGTCCCTAGGGTGCCCTGGCTGTGCCCTAGGTGTCCCTGGGGGTGCCCTGGCTGTCCCTAGGGTGCCCTGGCTGTGCCCTAGGTGTCCCTGGGGGTGCCCTGGCTGTCCTCTATGTGTCCCTGGGGGTGCCCTGGCTGTCCTCTATGTGTCCCTGGGGGTGCCCTGGCTGTCCCTCGGGTTCCCTGGCTGTCCCCTAGGTGTCCCTGGGGGTGCCTTCGCTGTCCCTGGGGTGCCCTGGCTGTCCCCTAGGTGTCCCTGGGTGTCCCCTTGGTGTCCCTGGGGGTGCCCAGGGTGTCCCTTAGGTGTCCCTGGGGGTGCCCTTGCTGTCCCCTAGCTGTCCCTGGGGGTGCCCTGGCTGTCCCTAGGGTGCCCTGGCTGTCCCCTAGGTATTCCTTGGGGTGCCCTGGGTGTGCCTGGGGTGCCCTGGCTGTCCTCTAGGCGTCCCTGGGGGTGCCCTGGGTGTCCCTGTTGATGCCCTGGCTGTCCCCTAGGTGTCCCTGGGGCTGCCCTGAGTGTCCCTGGGGGGGCCCTGGCTGTGCCCTCGGTGTCCCTGGGGGTGCCCTGGCTGTCCCTAGGGTGCCCTGGCTGTGCCCTAGGTGTCCCTGGGGGTACCCTGGCTGTCCCTAGGGTGCCCTGGCTGTGCCCTTGGTGTCCCTGGGGGTGCCCTGGCTGGCCCTAGGGTGCCCTGGCTGTGCCCTAGGTGTCCATGGGGGTGCCCTCGCTGTCCGTAGGGCGCCCTGGCTGTCCCCTAGGTGTCCCTGGGGGTGCCCTGGCTGTCCCTAGGGTGCCCTGGCTGTCCTCTAGGTGTCCCTGGGGGTGCCCTGGCTGTCCCCTAGGTGTCCGTGGGGGTGCCCTGGGTGTCCCTGGGGTGCCCTGGCTTTCCCCTACGTGTCCCTGGGGTGCCCTTGCTGTTCCCTAGGTGCCACAGGGGGTGCCCTGGCTGTCCCTAGGGTGCCCTGGCTGTCCCCTCGGTGTCCCTGGGGGTGCCCAGGGTGTCCCTGGTGTGCCCTGGCGGTCCTCTACGTGTCCCTTGGGGTGCCCTGGGTGTCCCTGGGAGTGCCCTGGCTGTCCTGGGGTGCCATGGCTGTCCTCTACGTGTCCCTGGGGGTACCCTGGCTTGTCCCCTCGGTGTCCCTGGGGGTGCCCTGCCTTTCCCCTAGGTGTCCTTGGGGGGGCCCTGGCTGTCCCCTCGGTGTCCCTGGGGGTGCCCTGCCTGTCCCTTCGGTGTCCCTGGGGGTTCCATGCCTGTCCCCTAGGTGGTCCCTGGGGTTGCCCTGGCTGTCCCCTAGGTATCCCTGGGGTTGCCCTGGGTGTGCCTGGGGTGCCCTGGCTGTCCCCTAGGTGTCCCTGGAGGTGCCCTGGGTGTCCCTGGGGGGGCCCTGGCTGTCCTCTAGGTGTCCCTGGGGGTGCCCTGCCTATCCCTCGGGGTGCCCTGGCTGTCCCCTAGGTGTCCCTGGGTGTCTCCTTGGTGTCCCTGGGGGTGCCCAGGGTGTCCCTTAGGTGTCCCTGGGGTTCCCTGGAGGTCCCCTAGGTGTCCCTGGGGGTGCCCTCGCTGTCCCTGGGGTGCCCTGGCTCTCCCCTAGGTGTCCCTGGGGGTGCCCTGGGTGTCCCTGGGGGTGCCCTGCCTGTTCCCTAGGTGTCCCTGGGGGTGCCCTGGGTGTCCCCTAGGTGTCGTTGGAGGTGCCCTGGGTGTCCCTGGGGGTGCTCTGGCTGTCCCCTGGGTGTCCCTGGGGGGGCCCTGGCTGTCCCCTAGGGGTCTCTGGGGGTGCCCTGCCTGTCCCCTAGGTGTCCTTGGGGGTGCCATGGCTGTGCCCTCGGTGTCCCTGAGGGTGCCCTGGCTGTCCCTAGGGTGCCCTGGCTGTGCCCTAGGTGTCCCTGGCGAAGCCCTGGCTGTCCCTAGGGTGCCCTGGCTGTCCCCTAGGTGTCCCTGGGGGTGCCCTGGCTGTCTCGGGAGTGCCCTGGCTGTCCCCTAGGTGTCCCTGGGGGTGCCCTGGCTGTCCCCTAGGTGTCCCTGGGGGTGCCCTGCCTGTCCCCTAGGTGTCCCTGGGGGTGCCCTGCCTGTCCCCTAAGGTGCCCTGGCTGTGCCCTCGGTGTCTCTGGGGGTGCCCTGGCTGTCCCCTCGGTGTTCCTTGGGGTGCCCTCCCTGTCCCTCGGGGTGCCCTGGCTGTCCCCTAGGTGTCCCTGGGGGTGCCCTGGGTGTCCCTGGGGTGACCTGGCTGTCCCCTAGGTGTCCCTGGGGGTGCCCTCGCTGTCCCTGGGGTGCCCTGGCTGTCCCCTCGGTGTCCCTGGAGGTGCCCTCGCTGTCCCTGGGGTGCCCTGGCTGTCCCCTAGGTGTCCCTGGGGGGGCCCTGGGTGTCCCTGGGGGTGCACAGGGTGTCCCTGGGGTTCCCTGGCTGTCCCCTAGGTGACCCTGGGGGTGCCCTGGCTGTCCCGTACGTGTCCCTGGGGGTACCCAGGAGGTCCCCTAGGTGTCCCTGGGGGTGCCCTGGGTGTCCCCGGGGTGCCCTGGGGTGCCCTGGCTGTCCACAAGATGTCACTGCGGTTGCCCTGCCTGTCCCCTAGGTGTCCCTGGGGTGCCCTGGCTGTCCCCTCGGTGTCCCTGGGGGTGCCCTCGCTGTCCCTGGGGTGCCCTGGCTGTCCCCTACGTGTCCCTGGGGGTGCCCTGGGCGTCCCTGGGGGTGCCCTGGCTGTCCCCTAAGTGTCCCTTGGGGTGCCCTGGCTCTCCCGTCAGTGTCCCTGGGATGCCCTGCCTGTCCCCTAGGTGTTCATGGGGGTACCCTGCCTGTCCCCTAGGTGTCGTTGGAGGTGCCCTGGGTGTCCCTGGGGGTGTCCTGGCTGTCCCCTAGGTGTCCCTGGGGGTGCCCTGGGTGTCCGTGGGGTGCCCTGGCTGTCCCCTTGGTGTCCCTGGAGGTGTCCTGGGTGTCCCTGGGGGTGCCCTGGCGGTCCCTAGGGTGCCCTGGCTGTCCCCTAGGTGTCCCAGGGGGTGCCCTGGGTGTCCCTGGGGTGCCCTGGCTGTCCCCTGGGTGTCCCTGGGGGTTCCCAGGCTGTCCCTGGGGGTGCCCTTGCTGTCCCCTAGGTGTCCCTGGGGGTGCCCTGGGTGTCCCCTTGGTGTCCCTGGGGTGCCCTGGCTGTCCCCTAGGTGTCCCTGGGGGTGACCAGGCTGTCCTTGGGGTGCTCTGGCTGTCCCCTAGGTGTCACTGGGGGTGCCCTGCCTGTCCCCTAGGTGTCCCTCGGGGTGCCCTGGCTGTCCCCTAGGTGTCCCTGGGTGTGCCCTGGGTGTCCCTGGGCGTGCACAGGGTGTCCCTGGTGTTCCCTGACTGTCCCCTAGGTGTCCCTGGGGGGGCCCTGGCTGTCCCATAGGTGTCCCAGGGGGTGCCCTGGGTGTCCTTGGGGTGCCCTGGCTGTCCCCTAGGTGTCCCTGGGGGTGCCCTGGCTGTCCCCTTGGTGTCCCTGGGGTGCCCTGGCTGTCCCCTAGGTGTCCCAGGGGGTGCCTTGGCTGTCCCCTTGGTGTCCCTGGGGTGCCCTGTCTGTCCCCTAGGTGTCCCTGGGGGGGCCCTGGCTGTCCTTGGGGTGCTCTGGCTGTCCCATTGGTGTCCCTGGGGGTGCCCTGGCTGTCCCCTAGGTGTCCCTGGGGGTGACCTGGGTGTCCCTGGAGTGCCCTGGCTGTCCCCTAAATGTCCCTGGGTGTGCCCTGGCTTTCCCCTCGGTGTCCCTGGGGGTGCCCTCCTTGTCCCCTAGGTGTCGTTAGGGGTGCCCGTGGTTTCCCTGGGGTGCCCTGGCTGTCCCCTAGGTTCCCTGGGGGTGCCCTGGTGTCCGTCGAAGTGCCCTGGGTGTCCCCTAGGTGTCCCTGGGGGTGCCATGGCTGTCCCTAGGGTGCCCTGGCTGTCCCCTAGGTGTCCCTGAGGGGTGCCCTGGGTGTCCCTGGGGGTGCCCAGGCTGTCCCCTAGGTGTCCCTGGGTGGGCCCTGGGTGTCCCTGGGGGTGCACAGGGTGTCAGTGGGGTTTCCCTGGCTGTCCCGTACGTGTCCCTGGGGTTCCCTGGCTGTCCCCTAGGTTTCCCTGGGGGTGCCCTGAGTGTCCCTGGGCTGCCCTGGCTGTCCCCTAGGTGTCCCCTGGGGGGTGCCCTCGCTGTCCCTGGGGTGCCCTGGCTGTCCCCTTGGTGTCCCTGGGGGTGCCCAGCGTGTCCCTTAGGTGTTCCTGGGGGGTGCCCTGGCTGTCCCTGGAGTTCCCTGGCTTTCCCCTTGGTGTCCCTGGTGGTGCCCTGACTGTGCCCTCGGTGTCCCTGAGGCTGCCCTGTCTGTCCCTAGGGTGCCCTGGTTGTGCCCTAGGTGTCCCTGGGGGTGCCCATGGTGTCCCTAGGGTGCCCTGGCTATGCCCTTGGTGTCCCTGGGGGGGCCCTGGCTCTCCCCTAGGGGTCTCTGGGAGTGCCATGCCTGTCCCCTAGGTGTCCCTGGGGGTGCCCTGGCTGTGCCCTCGGTGTCCCTGGGGGTGCCCTGGCTGTCCCTAGGGTGCCCTGGCTGTGCCCTAGGTGTCCCTGGTGGTGCCCTGGCTGTCCCTAGGGTGCCCTGGCTGTGCCCTTGGTGTCCCTGGGGGGGCCCTGGCTGTCCCCTAGGGGTCTCTGGGGGTGCCATGCCTGTCCCCTAGGTGTCCCTGGGGGTGCCCTGGCTGTGCCCTCGGTGTCCCTGGGGGTGCCCTGGCTGTCCCTAGGGTGCCCTGGCTGTGCCCTAGGTGTTCCTGGGGGTGCCCTGGCTGTCCCTAGGGTGCCCTGGCTGTGCCCTAGGTGTCCCTGGGGGTGCCCTGGCTGTCCCTGGGGTACCCTGGCTCTCCCCTAGGTGTCCCTGGGGGTGCCCTGGGTGTCCCCTAGGTGTCATTGGAGGTGCCCTGGGTGTCCCTGGGGGTGCCCTGGCTGTCCCCTTGGTGTCCCTGGGGGTGCCCTGGGTGTCCCTGGGGTGCTCTGGCTGTCCCCTGGGTGTCCCTGGGGGTGCCCTGGGTGTCCCTGGGGGGGGCCCTGGCTGTCCCCTAGGGGTCTCTGGGGGTGCCCTGCCTGTTCCCTAGGTGTCCCTGGGGGTGCCCTGGCTGTGCCCTCGGTGTCCCTGAGGGTGCCCTGGCTGTCCCTAGGGAGCCCTGGCTGTGTCCTAGGTGTCCCTGGCGAAGCCCTGGCTGTCCCTAGGGTGCCCTGGCTGTCCCCTAGGTGTCCCTGGGGGTGCCCTGGCTGTCTCGGGAGTGCCCTGGGTGTCCCCTAGGTGTCCCCGGAGGTGCCCTGGGTGTCCCTGGGGGTGCCCTGGCTGTCCCCTAGGTGTCCCTGGGGGTGCCCTGGGTGTCCCTGGGGGTGCCCTCGCTGTCCCTGGGGTGCCCTGGCTTTCCCCTGGGTGGCCCTGGGGGTGCCCTGGAGGTCCCCTAGGTGTCTCTGGGGGTGCCCTGGCTGTCCCTGGGGTGCCCTGGCTGTCGCCAAGGTGTCCCTGGGGGTGCCCTGCCTGTCCTCTCGGTGTCCCTGGGGGTGCCCTGGCTGTGCCCTCGGTGTCCCTGGGGGTGCCCTGGCTGTCCCTAGGGTGCCTTGGCTGTCCCCTAGGTGTCCCTGGGGGTGCCCTGGCTGTCCCCTCGGTGTCCCTGGGGGTGTCCTGCTTTTCCCCTAGGTGTCCTTGGGGGGGCCCTGGCTGTCCCCTAGGTGTCCCTGGGAGTGCCCTGCCTGTCCCCTACGTATCCCAGGGGGTGTCCTGCCTTCCCCTAGGTGTCCCTCGGGTGCCCTGGCTTTCCCCTAGGTGTCCCTGGGGGTGCCCTGCGTGTCCCTGGGGTGCCCTGGCTGTCCCCTAGGTGTCCCAGGGGGTGCCCTGGCTTTCTCGTCAGTGTCCCTGGGGGTGCCCTGCCTGTCCCCTAAGTGTCGTTGGGGGTGCCCTGGGTGTCCCTGGGGGTGCCCTGCCTGTCCCCTAGGTGTCCCTGGGGTGCCCTGGCTGTCCCCTTCGTGTCCCTGGGGGTGCCCTGGGTGTCCCTGGGGGTGCCCCGGCGGTCCCTAGGGTGCCCTGGCTGTTCCCTAGGTGTCCCTGGGGGTGCCCTGGATGTCCCTGAGGTGCCCTGGCTGTCTTCAAGGTGTCCCTGTGGGTGCCCAGAATGTCCCTGGGAGTGCCCTGGCTGTCCCCTAGGGGTCTCTGGGGGTGCCCTGGCTGTCCCCTCGGTGTCCCTGGGGGTGCCCTGCCTGTCCCCTAGGTGTCCCTGGGGGTGCTCGGCCTGTCCCCTAGGTGTCACTGGGGGTGCCCTGGGTGTCCCTGGAGTGCCCTGGCTGTCCCCTAAATGTCCCTGGGGGTGCCCTGGCTGTCCCGTAGGTGTCCCTAGGGGGGCCCTGGGTGTCCCTGGGGTGCCTGGGAGGTCCCCTACGTGTCCCTGGGGTACCCTGGGTGTCCCTGGGCTGCCCTGGGGTGCCCTGGCTTTCCCGTAGGTGTCCCTGGGCTGCCCTGGCTGTCCCTATGGTGCCCTGGCTGTGCCCTAGGTGTCCCTGGCGTGCCCTGGGTGTCCCTGGCGTGCCCTGGCTGTCTCCTCGGTGTTCCTGGGGGTGCCCTGGGTGTCCCTGGCGTGCCTTGGCTGTCTCCTAGGTGTCCCTGTGGGTGCCCTCCCTGTCCCTCGGGATGCCCTGGCTGTCCCCTAGGTGTCCCTGGGGGTGCCCTGGGTGTCCCTGGGGTGCCTTGGCTGTCCCCTAGGTGTCCCTGGAGGGGCCCTGGCTGTCCCCTAGGTGTCCCTGGGGCTGCCCTGGCTGTCCCTGGGGTGCCCTGGCTGTCCCCTAGGTGTCCCTGGGGGTGCCCTGGCTGTCCCTGGGGGTGCCCTGGCTGTCCCCTAGATGTCCCTGGAGGTCGCCTAGGTGTCCCTGGGGGTGCCCTCGCTGTCCCTGGGGTACCCTGGCTGTCCCCTAGGTGTCCCTGGGGGTGCCCTGGTGTCCCTCGGGGTGCCCGGGCTGTCCCCTAGGTGTCCCTGGGGGTGCCCTGGTGTCCCTCGGGGTGCCCGGGCTGTCCCCTAGGTGTCCCTGGGGGTGCCGTGGGTGTGCCTGGGGTGCCCTGGCTGTCCTCTAGGTGTCCCTGGGGTTGCCCTGGGTCTCCCTGGGGACGCCCTGGCTGTCCCCTAGGTGTCCCTGGGGGTGCCCTGGGTGTCCCTGGGGGGGCCCTGGCTGTCCCCTAGGGGTCTCTGGGGGTGTCCTGCCTGTCCCCTAGGTGTCCCTGGGGGTGCCCTGGCTGTCCCCTTGGTGTCCCTAGGGTGCCCTGTCTGTGCCCTTGGTGTCCCTGGGGGATCCCTGGCTGTCCCTAGGGTGCCCTGGCTGTCCCCTAGGTGTCCCTGAGGGGTGCCCTGGGTGTCCCTGGGGGTGCCCAGGCTGTCCCTTACGTGTCCCTGGGTGTGCCCTGGGTGTCCCTGGGGATGCCCTGGCTGTCCCCTAGGTGTCCCTGGGGTGCCCTGGCTGTCCCCTCGGTGTCCCTGGGGGTGCCCAGGGTGTCCCTGGGGTGCCCTGGCTGTCCCCTACGTGTCCCTGGGGGTGCCCAGGGTGTCCCTGGGAGTGCCCTTTCTGTCCCGTAGGTGTCCCTGGGGGTGCCCTGGGTGTCCCTGGGGGTGCCCTGGCTGTCCTTGGGGTGCTCTGGCTGTCCCCTTGGTGTCCCTGGGGGTGCCCTGGCTGTCCCCTAGCTGTCCCTGGGGGTGCCCTGGCTGTCCCAGGGGTTCCATGGCTGTCCTCTACGTGTCCCTGTGGGTGCCCTGGCTGTCCCCTCGGTGTCCCTGGGTGTGTCCTGCTTTTCCCCTAGGTGTCTTTGGGGGGGCCCTGGCTGTCCCCTAGTTGTCCCTGGGGGGGCCCTGGCTGTCCCCTAGGTGTCCCTGGGGGTGCCCTGGCTTTCCCATCGGTGTCCCTGGGGGTGCCCTGCCTGTCCCCTAGGTGTCCCTGGGGGTGCCCTGGCTGTCTTTATGGTGCCCTGGCTGTCCCCTAGGTGTCCCTGGGCGTGCCCTGGGTGTCCCTGGAGTGCCCTGGCTGTCCCCTAGTTGTCCCTGGGGGAGCCCTGGCTGTCCCCTAGGTGTCCCTGGGGGTGCCCTGCCTGTCCCCTAGGTGTCCCTGGGGATGCCCTGGCTGTCCCCTAGGTGTCCCTGGCGTTGCCCTGGCTGTCCCTAGGGTGCCCTGGCTGTCCCCTAGGTGTCCCTGGGGGTGCTCTGGCTGTCCCTCGGGTGCCCTGGCTGTCCCCTAGGTGTCCCTGGGGGTGCCCTGGCTGTCTCTGGAGTGCCCTGGCTGTCCCCTAGGTGTCCCTGGGGGTGCCCTGGCTGTCCCCTAAATGTCCCTGGGGTTGCCCTGGCTGTCTTCTAGGTGTCCCTGGGGGTGCCCTGGCTGTCCCCTAGGTGTCCCTGGGGGTGCCCTGGCTGTCCCTAGGGTGCCCTGGCTGTGCCCTAGATGTCCCTGGAGGTCGCCTAGGTGTCCCTGGGGGTGCCCTCGCTGTCCCTGGGGTGCCCTGGCTGTCCCCAAGGTGTCCCTGGGGGTGCCCTGCCTGTCCTCTCGGTGTCCCTGGGGGTGCCCTGGCTGTGCCCTCGGTGTCCCTGGGGGTGCCCTGGCTGTCCCTAGGGTGCCTTGGCTGTCCCCTAGGTGTCCCTGGGGGTGCCCTGGCTGTCCCCTCGGTGTCCCTGGGGTTGCCCTGCCTGTCCCCTACGTGTCCCAGGGGGTGTCCTGCCTTCCCCTAGGTGTCCCTCGGGTGCCCTGGCTTTCCCCTAGGTGTCCCTGGGGGTTCCCTGCGTGTCCCTGGGGTGCCCTGGCTGTCCCCTAGGTGTCCCTGGGGGTGCCCTGACTGTCTCGTCAGTGTCCCTGGGGGTGCCCTGCCTGTCCCCTAAGTGTCGTTGGGGGTGCCCTGGGTGTCCCTGGGGGTGCCCTGCCTGTCCCCTAGGTGTACCTGGGGTGCCCTGGCTGTCCCCTTCGTGTCCCTGGGGGTGCCCTGGGTGTCCCTGGGGGTGCCCTGGCGGTCCCTAGGGTGCCCTGGCTGTTCCCTAGGTGTCCCTGGGGGTGTCCTGGCTGTCTCTAGGGTGCCCTGGCTGTGCCCTCGGTGTCTCTGGGGGTGCCCTAGGTGTCCCTGGGGGTCACTTCGGTGTCCCTGGGGGTGCCCTGGCTGTCCCCTAGGTGTCCCTGGGGGAGCCCTGGGTGTGCCTGGGGTGCCCTGGCTGTCCCCTAGGTGTCCCTGGGGGGGCCCTGGCTGTCCCTGGGGTGCCCTGGCTGTCCCCTCGGTGGCCCTGGGGGTGCCCTGGGTGTCCCCGGGGGGGCCCTGGAGGTCCCCTAGGTGTCCCTGGAGGTGCCCTGGGTATCCCTGGTGTGCTCTGGCTGTCCCCAAGGTGTCCCTGTGGGTGCCCAAAGTGTCCCTGGGAGTGCCCTGGCTGTCCCCTAGGGGTCTCTGGGGGTGCCCTAGCTGTCCCGTCAGTGTCCCTGGGGGTGCCCAGGGTGTTCCTTAGGTGTCCCTGGGGGTGCCCTGGCTGTCCCTGGGGTGCTCTGGATGTCCCCTTGGTGTCCCTGGGGGTGCCCTGGCTGTCCCTAGGGTGCCCTGGCTGTGCCCTAGGGGTCCCTGGGGGTGCCCTGGCTGTCCCTAGGGTGCCCTGGCTGTCACCTAGGTGTCCCTTGGGGTGCCCTGGCTGTCCCATAGGTGTCCCTGGGGGTGCCCTGGGTGTCCCTGGGGGTGCCCTGGCTGTCCCCTAGGTGTCCCTGGGGGTGCCCTGGGTGTCCCTGGGGGTTCCCTCGCTGTCCCTGGGGTGCCCTGGCTGTCCCCTAGGTGGCCCTGGGGGTGCCCTGGGTGTCCCTGGGGGTGCCCTGGAGGTCCCCTAGGTGTCCCTGGCGGTGCCCTGGCTGTCTCTGGGGTGCCCTGGCTGTCCCCAAGGTGTCCCTGTGGGTGCCCAAAGTCTCCCTGGGAGTGCCCTGGTTGTCCCCTAGGGGTCTCTGGGGGTGCCCTGGCTGTCCCGTCAGTGTCCCTGGGGGTGCCCTTGGTGTCCCTGGGGGTGCCCTGGGTGTTCCTTTGGTGTCCCTGGGGGTGCCCTGGCTGTCCCTGGGGTGCTCTGGATGTCCCCTTGGTGTCCCTGTGGGTGCCCAGAGTGTCCCTAGGGTGCCCTGGCTGTGCCCTAGGGGTCCCTGGGGGTGCCCTGGCTGTCCCTAGGGTGCCCTGGCTGTCACCTAGGTGTCCCTTGGGGTGCCCTGGCTGTCCCCTAGGTGTCCCTGGGGTTGCCCGGCCTCTCCCCTAGGTGTCCCTGGGGGTGCCCTGGGTGTCCCTGGGGGTGCCCTGGCTGTCCCCTAGGTGTCCCTGAAGGTGCCCTGGGTGTCCCTGGGGGTTCCCTCGCTGTCCCTGGGGTGCCCTGGCTGTTCCCTAGGTGGCCCTGGGGGTGCCCTGGGTGTCCCTGGGGGTGCCCTGGAGGTCCCCTAGGTGTCCCTGGCGGTGCCCTGGCTGTCCCTGGGGTGCCCTGGCTGTCCCCAAGGTGTCCCTGTGGGTGCCCAAAGTGTCCCTGGGAGTGCCCTGGCTGTCCCCTAGGGGTCTCTGGGGGTGCCATGGCTTTCCCGTCAGTGTCCCTGGGGGTGCCCTGCCTGTCCCCTTAGTGTCCCTGGGGGTCCCCTTGGTGTCCCTGGGGGTGCCCTGGCTGTTCCTTAGGTGTCCCTGGGGGAGCCCTGGCTGTCCCTGGGGTGCTCTGGATGTCCCCTTGGTGTCCCTGGGGGTGCCCTGGCTGTCCCTAGGGTGCCCTGGCTGTGCCCTAGGGGTCCCTGGGGGTGCCCTGGCTGTCCCTAGGGTGCCCTGGTTGTCACCTAGGTGTCCCTTGGGGTGCCCTGGCTGTCCCCTAGGTGTCCCTGGGGGTGCCCTGCCTCTCCCCTAGGTGTCCCTGGGGGTTCCCTGCCTGTCCCCTAGGTGTCCCTGGGGGTGCCCTCGCTGTCCCTGGGGTGCCCTGGCTGTCTCCTGGGTGGCCCTGGGGGTGCCCTGGGTGTCCCTGGGGGTGCCCTGGAGGTCCCCTAGGTGTCCCTGGGGGTGCCCTGGCTGTCCCTGGGGTGCCCTGGCTGTCCCCAAGGTGTCCCTGGGGGTGCCCTGCCTGTCCTCTCGGTGTCCCTGGGGGTGCCCTGGCTGTGACCTCGGTGTCCCTGGGGGTGCCCTGGCTGTCCCTAGGGTGCCTTGGCTGTCCCCTAGGTCTCCCTGGGGGTGCCCTGGCTGTCCCCTCGGTGTCCCTGGGGGTGCCCTGCTTTTCCCCTAGGTGTCCTTGGGGGGACCTTGGCTGTCCCCTAGGTGTCCCTGGGGTTGCCCTGCCTGTCCCCTACGTGTCCCAGGGGGTGTCCTGCCTTCCCCTAGGTGTCCCTCGGGTGCCCTGGCTTTCCCCTAGGTGTCCCTGGGGGTTCCCTGCGTGTCCCTGGGGTGCCCTGGCTGTCCCCTAGGTGTCCCTGGGGGTGCCCTGGCTGTCTCGTCAGTGTCCCTGGGGGTGCCCTGCCTGTCCCCTAAGTGTCGTTGGGGGTGCCCTGGGTGTCCCTGGGGGTGCCCTGCCTGTCCCCTAGGTGTACCTGGGGTGCCCTGGCTGTCCCCTTCGTGTCCCTGGGGGTGCCCTGGGTGTCCCTGGGGGTGCCCTGGCGGTCCCTAGGGTGCCCTGGCTGTTCCCTAGGTGTCCCTGGGGGTGCCCTGGCTGTCCCTAGGGTGACCTGGCTGTGCCCTCGGTGTCTCTGGGGGTGCCCTAGGTGTCCCTGGGGGTCACCTCGGTGTCCCTGGGGGAGCCATGGCTGTCCCCTAGGTGTCCCTGGGGGAGCCCTGGGTGTGCCTGGGGTGCCCTGGCTGTCCCCTAGGTGTCCCTGGGGGGGCCCTGGCTGTCCCTGGGGTGCCCTGGCTGTCCCCTAGGTGGCCCTGGGGGTGCCCTGGGTGTCCCCGGGGGGGCCCTGGAGGTCCCCTAGGTGTCCCTGGGGGTGCCCTGGGTGTCCCTGGTGTGCCCTGGCTGTCCCCAAGGTGTCCCTGTGGGTGCCCAAAGTGTCCCTGGGAGTGCCCTGGCTGTCCCCTAGGTGTCCCAGGGGGTGCCCTGGCTGTCCCTGGGGTGCCCTGGCTGTCCCCTAGGTGTCCCTGGGGGTGCCCTGCGTGTCCCTGGGGTGCCCTGGCTTTCTCGTCAGTGTCCCTGGGGGTGCCCTGCCTGTCCCCTAAGTGTCGTTGGGGGTGCCCTGGATGTCCCTGGGTGTGCCCTGCCTGTCCCCTAGGTGTCCCTGGGGTGCCCTGGCTGTCCCCTTCGTGTCCCTGGGGGTGCCCTGGGTGTCCCTGGGGGTGCCCCTGCGGTCCCTAGGGTGCCCTGGCTGTTCCCTAGGTGTCCCTGGGGGTGCCCTGGATGTCCCTGAGGTGCCCTGGCTGTCTTCAAGGTGTCCCTGTGGGTGCCCAGAATGTCCCTGGGAGTGCCCTGGCTGTCCCCTAGGGGTCTCTGGGGGTGCCCTGGCTGTCCCGTCAGTGTCCCTGGGGGTGCCCTGCCTGTCCCCTAGGTGTCCCTTGGGGTGCTCGGCCTGTCCCCTAGGTGTCACTGGGGGTGCCCTGGGTGTCCCTGGAGTGCCCTGGCTGTCCCCTAAATGTCCCTGGGGGTGCCCTGGCTGTCCAATAGGTGTCCCTGGGCGTGCCCATGGTGTCCCTGGCGTTCCCTGGCTGTCCCGTAGGTGTCCCTAGGGGGGCCCTGGGTGTCCCTGGGGTGCCTGGGAGGTCCCCTACGTGTCCCTGGGGTACCCTGGGTGTCCCTGGGCTGCCCTGGGGTGCCCTGGCTTTCCCGTAGGTGTCCCTGGGCTGCCCTGGCTGTCCTTGGGGTGCCCTGGCTGTCCTTGGTGTCCCAGAGGGTGCCCTGGCTGTCCCGTAGGTGTCCCTGGGCTGCCCTGGCTGTCCCTATGGTGCCCTGGCTGTGCCCTAGGTGTCCCTGGGGTGACCTGGCTGTCCCCTCAGTGTCCCTGGGGGTGCCCTGGCTGTTCTCTAGGTGTCCCTGGCGTGCCCTGGCTGTCTCCTCGGTGTTCCTGGAGGGGCCCTGGCTGTCCCCTAGGTGTCCCTGGGGGTGCCCTGGCTGTCCCTGGGGTGCCCTGGCTGTCCCCTAGGTGTCCCTGGAGGGGCCCTGGCTGTCCCCTAGGTGTCCCTGGGGGTGCCCTGGGTGTCCCTGGGGTGCCCTGGCTGTCCCCTAGGTGTCCCTGGGGGTGCCCTGGCTGTCCCTGGGGGTGCCCTGGCTGTCCCCTAGATGTCCCTGGAGGTCGCCTAGGTGTCCCTGGGGGTGCCCTCGCTGTCCCTGGGGTACCCTGGCTGTCCCCTAGGTGTCCCTGGGGGTGCCCTGGTGTCCCTCGGGGTGCCCGGGCTGTCCTCTAGGTGTCCCTGGGGGTGCCGTGGGTGTGCCTGTGGTGCCCTGGCTGTCCTCTAGGTGTCCCTGGGGTTGCCCTGGGTCTCCCTGGGGACGCCCTGGCTGTCCCCTAGGTGTCCCTGGGGGTGCCCTGGGTGTCCCTGGGGGGGCCCTGGCTGTCCCCTAGGGGTCTCTGGGGGTGCCCTGCCTGTCCCCTAGGTGTCCCTGGGGGTGCCCTGGCTGTCCCCTTGGTGTCCCTAGGGTGCCCTGTCTGTGCCCTTGGTGTCCCTGGGGGATCCCTGGCTGTCCCTAGGGTGCCCTGGCTGTCCCCTAGGTGTCCCTGAGGGGTGCCCTGGGTGTCCCTGGGGGTGCCCAGGCTGTCCCTTACGTGTCCCTGGGTGTGCCCTGGGTGTCCCTGGGGATGCCCTGGCTGTCCCCTAGGTGTCCCTGGGGTGCCCTGGCTGTCCCCTCGGTGTCCCTGGGGGTGCCCAGGGTGTCCCTGGGGTGCCCTGGCTGTCCCCTACGTGTCCCTGGGGGTGCCCAGGGTGTCCCTGGGAGTGCCCTTGCTGTCCCGTAGGTGTCCCTGGGGGTGCCCTGGGTGTCCCTGGGGGTGCCCTGGCTGTCCTTGGGGTGCTCTGGCTGTCCCCTTGGTGTCCCTGGGGGTGCCCTGGCTGTCCCCTAGCTGTCCCTGGGGGTGCCCTGGCTGTCCCAGGGGTTCCATGGCTGTCCTCTACGTGTCCCTGTGGGTGCCCTGGCTGTCCCCTCGGTGTCCCTGGGTGTGTCCTGCTTTTCCCCTAGGTGTCCTTGGGGGGGCCCTGGCTGTCCCCTAGTTGTCCCTGGGGGGGCCCTGGCTGTCCCCTAGGTGTCCCTGGGGGTGCCCTGGCTGTCCCGTCAGTGTCTCTGGGGGTGCCCTGCCTGTCCCTTAGGTGTCCCTGGGGGTGCCCTGGCTGTCCCTAGGGTGCCCTGGCTGTGCCCTCGGTGTCTCTGGGGGTGCCCTGGCTGTCCCTAGGGTGCCATGGCTGTCCCTAGGGTGCCCTGGCTGTCCCCTCGGTATCCCTGGGGGTGCCCTGGGTGTCCCTGGGGTGCCCTGGCTGTCCCCTAGGTGTCCCTGGGGGGGCCCTGGCTGTCCCCTAGGTGTCCCTGGGGGCGCCCTGCCTGTCCCTAGGGTGCCCTGCCTGTCCCCTACGTGTCCCTGGGGGTGCCCTGGCTGTCCCCTAGGTGTCCCTGGGTGTGCCCATGGTGTCCCTGGCGTTCCCTGGCTGTCCCGTACGTGTCCCTGGGGTACCCTGGGTGTCCCTGGGCTGCTCTGGGGTGCCCTAGCTTTCCCGTAGGTGTCCCTGGGCTGCCCTGGCTGTCCTTGGGGTGCCCTGGCTGTCTTTGGTGTCCCAGAGGGTGCCCTGCCTGTCCCGTAGGTATCCCTGGGCTGCCCTGGCTGTCCTTAGGGTGCCCTGGCTGTGCCCTAGGTGTCCCTGGGGTGCCCTGGCTGTCCCCTCAGTGTCCCTGAGGGTGCCCTGGGTGTCCCTGGGGGTGCCCAGGCTGTCCCCTTCGTGTCCCTGGGTGTGCCCTGGGTGTCCCTGGGGATGCCCTGGCTGTCCCCTAGGTGTCCCTGGGGTGCCCTGGCTGTCCCCTCGGTGTCCCTGGGGGTGCCCAGGGTGTCCCTGGGGTGCCCTGGCTGTCCCCTACGTGTCCCTGGGGGTGCCCAGGGTGTCCCTGGGGGTGCCCTTGCTGTCCCGTAGGTGTCCCTGGGGGTGCCCTGGGTGTCCCTGCGGGTGCCCTGGCTGTCCTTGGGGTGCTCTAGCTGTCCCCTTGGTGTCTCTGGGGGTGCCCTGCCTGTCCCCTAGCTGTCCCTGGGGGTGCCCTGGCTGTCCCCTGGGGTGCCATGGCTGTCCTCTACGTGTCCCTGGGGGTGCCCTGGCTATCCCCTCGGTGTCCTTGGGGGTGCCCTGCTTTTCCCCTAGGTGTCCCTGGGGTGCCCCTGCCTGTCCCCTAGGTGTCCCTGGGGGTGCCATGCCTGTCCCCTAGGTGTCGCTGGGGGTGCCCTGCCTGTCCCCAGGTGCCCTGGCTGTGCCCTCGGTGTCTCTGGGGGTGTCCTGGCTGTCCCTAGGGTTCCCTGCCTGTCCCTTCGGTGTCTCTGGGGGTGCCATGGCTGTCCCTAGGGTGCCCTGGCTGTCCCCCTAGGGGTCTCTGGGGGTGCCCTGCCTGTCCCCTAGGTGTCCCTGGGGGCGCCCAGCGTGTCCCTGGTGTGCCCTGGCTGTCCCCAAGGTGTCCCTGTGGGTGCCCAAAGTGTCCCCTGGGGGTGCCCTTGCTGTCCCCTAGGTGTACCTGGGGTGCCCTGGCTGTCCCTGGGGTGCCCTGGCTGTCCCCTAGGTGTCCCTGGGGGTGCCCTGGCTGTCCCTTAGGTGTCCCTGGGGTGCCCTGGCTGTCCTTGGGGTGCTCTGGCTGTCCCCTTGGTGTCCCTGGGGGTGGCCCTGGGTGTCCCTGGGGTGCCCTGGCTGTCCCCTAGGTGTCCCTGGAGGGGCCCTGGCTGTCCCCTAGGTGTCCCTGGGGCTGCCCTGGCTGTCCCTGGGGTGCCCTGGCTGTCCCCTAGGTGTCCCTGGGGGTGCCCTGGCTGTCCCTGGGGGTGCCCTGGCTGTCCCCTAGATGTCCCTGGAGGTCGCCTAGGTGTCCCTGGGGGTGCCCTCGCTGTCCCTGGGGTACCCTGGCTGTCCCCTAGGTGTCCCTGGGGGTGCCCTGGTGTCCCTCGGGGTGCCCGGGCTGTCCCCTAGGTGTCCCTGGGGGTGCCGTGGGTGTGCCTGGGGTGCCCTGGCTGTCCTCTAGGTGTCCCTGGGGTTGCCCTGGGTCTCCCTGGGGACGCCCTGGCTGTCCCCTAGGTGTCCCTGGGGGTGCCCTGGGTGTCCCTGGGGGGGCCCTGGCTGTCCCCTAGGGGTCTCTGGGGGTGTCCTGCCTGTCCCCTAGGCGTCCCTGGGGGTGCCCTGGCTGTCCCCTTGGTGTCCCTAGGGTGCCCTGTCTTTGCCCTTGGTGTCCCTGGGGGATCCCTGGCTGTCCCTAGGGTGCCCTGGCTGTCCCCTAGGTGTCCCTGAGGGGTGCCCTGGGTGTCCCTGGGGGTGCCCAGGCTGTCCCTTACGTGTCCCTGGGTGTGCCCTGGGTGTCCCTGGGGATGCCCTGGCTGTCCCCTAGGTGTCCCTGGGGTGCCCTGGCTGTCCCCTCGGTGTCCCTGGGGGTGCCCAGGGTGTCCCTGGGGTGCCCTGGCTGTCCCCTACGTGTCCCTGGGGGTGCCCAGGGTGTCCCTGGGAGTGCCCTTTCTGTCCCGTAGGTGTCCCTGGGGGTGCCCTGGGTGTCCCTGGGGGTGCCCTGGCTGTCCTTGGGGTGCTCTGGCTGTCCCCTTGGTGTCCCTGGGGGTGCCCTGGCTGTCCCCTAGCTGTCCCTGGGGGTGCCCTGGCTGTCCCAGGGGTTCCATGGCTGTCCTCTACGTGTCCCTGTGGGTGCCCTGGCTGTCCCCTCGGTGTCCCTGGGTGTGTCCTGCTTTTCCCCTAGGTGTCTTTGGGGGGGCCCTGGCTGTCCCCTAGTTGTCCCTGGGGGGGCCCTGGCTGTCCCCTAGGTGTCCCTGGGGGTGCCCTGGCTTTCCCATCGGTGTCCCTGGGGGTGCCCTGCCTGTCCCCTAGGTGTCCCTGGGGGTGCCCTGGCTGTCTTTATGGTGCCCTGGCTGTCCCCTAGGTGTCCCTGGGCGTGCCCTGGGTGTCCCTGGAGTGCCCTGGCTGTCCCCTAGTTGTCCCTGGGGGAGCCCTGGCTGTCCCCTAGGTGTCCCTGGGGGTGCCCTGCCTGTCCCCTAGGTGTCCCTGGGGATGCCCTGGATGTCCCCTAGGTGTCCCTGGCGTTGCCCTGGCTGTCCCTAGGGTGCCCTGGCTGTCCCCTAGGTGTCCCTGGGGGTACTCTGGCTGTCCCTCGGGTGCCCTGGCTGTCCCCTAGGTGTCCCTGGGGGTGCCCTGGCTGTCTCTGGAGTGCCCTGGCTGTCCCCTAGGTGTCCCTGGGGGTGCCCTGGCTGTCCCCTAAATGTCCCTGGGGCTGCCCTGGCTGTCTTCTAGGTGTCCCTGGGGGTGCCCTGGCTGTCCCCTAGGTGTCCCTGGGGGTGCCCTGGCTGTCCCTAGGGTGCCCTGGCTGTGCCCTAGATGTCCCTGGAGGTCGCCTAGGTGTCCCTGGGGGTGCCCTCGCTGTCCCTGGGATGCCCTGGCTGTCCCCAAGGTGTCCCTGGGGGTGCCCTGCCTGTCCTCTCGGTGTCCCTGGGGGTGCCCTGGCTGTGCCCTCGGTGTCCCTGGGGGTGCCCTGGCTGTCCCTAGGGTGCCTTGGCTGTCCCCTAGGTGTCCCTGGGGGTGCCCTGGCTGTCCCCTCGGTGTCCCTGGGGTTGCCCTGCCTGTCCCCTACGTGTCCCAGGGGGTGTCCTGCCTTCCCCTAGGTGTCCCTCGGGTGCCCTGGCTTTCCCCTAGGTGTCCCTGGGGGTTCCCTGCGTGTCCCTGGGGTGCCCTGGCTGTCCCCTAGGTGTCCCTGGGGGTGCCCTGCCTGTCCCCTAAGTGTCGTTGGGGGTGCCCTGGGTGTCCCTGGGGGTGCCCTGCCTGTCCCCTAGGTGTACCTGGGGTGCCCTGGCTGTCCCCTTCGTGTCCCTGGGGGTGCCCTGGGTGTCCCTGGGGGTGCCCTGGCGGTCCCTAGGGTGCCCTGGCTGTTCCCTAGGTGTCCCTGGGGGTGTCCTGGCTGTCCCTAGGGTGCCCTGGCTGTGCCCTCGGTGTCTCTGGGGGTGCCCTAGGTGTCCCTGGGGGTCACTTCGGTGTCCCTGGGGGTGCCCTGGCTGTCCCCTAGGTGTCCCTGGGGGAGCCCTGGGTGTGCCTGGGGTGCCCTGGCTGTCCCCTAGGTGTCCCTGGGGGGGCCCTGGCTGTCCCTGGGGTGCCCTGGCTGTCCCCTAGGTGGCCCTGGGGGTGCCCTGGGTGTCCCCGGGGGGGCCCTGGAGGTCCCCTAGGTGTCCCTGGAGGTGCCCTGGGTATCCCTGGTGTGCTCTGGCTGTCCCCAAGGTGTCCCTGTGGGTGCCCAAAGTGTCCCTGGGAGTGCCCTGGCTGTCCCCTAGGGGTCTCTGGGGGTGCCCTAGCTGTCCCGTCAGTGTCCCTGGGGGTGCCCAGGGTGTTCCTTAGGTGTCCCTGGGGGTGCCCTGGCTGTCCCTGGGGTGCTCTGGATGTCCCCTTGGTGTCCCTGGGGGTGCCCTGGCTGTCCCTAGGGTGCCCTGGCTGTGCCCTAGGGGTCCCTGGGGGTGCCCTGGCTGTCCCTAGGGTGCCCTGGCTGTCACCTAGGTGTCCCTTGGGGTGCCCTGGCTGTCCCATAGGTGTCCCTGGGGGTGCCCTGGGTGTCCCTGGGGGTGCCCTGGCTGTCCCCTAGGTGTCCCTGGGGGTGCCCTGGGTGTCCCTGGGGGTTCCCTCGCTGTCCCTGGGGTGCCCTGGCTGTCCCCTAGGTGGCCCTGGGGGTGCCCTGGGTGTCCCTGGGGGTGCCCTGGAGGTCCCCTAGGTGTCCCTGGCGGTGCCCTGGCTGTCTCTGGGGTGCCCTGGCTGTCCCCAAGGTGTCCCTGTGGGTGCCCAAAGTCTCCCTGGGAGTGCCCTGGTTGTCCCCTAGGGGTCTCTGGGGGTGCCCTGGCTGTCCCGTCAGTGTCCCTGGGGGTGCCCTTGGTGTCCCTGGGGGTGCCCTGGGTGTTCCTTTGGTGTCCCTGGGGGTGCCCTGGCTGTCCCTGGGGTGCTCTGGATGTCCCCTTGGTGTCCCTGTGGGTGCCCAGAGTGTCCCTAGGGTGCCCTGGCTGTGCCCTAGGGGTCCCTGGGGGTGCCCTGGCTGTCCCTAGGGTGCCCTGGCTGTCACCTAGGTGTCCCTTGGGGTGCCCTGGCTGTCCCCTAGGTGTCCCTGGGGTTGCCCGGCCTCTCCCCTAGGTGTCCCTGGGGGTGCCCTGGGTGTCCCTGGGGGTGCCCTGGCTGTCCCCTAGGTGTCCCTGAAGGTGCCCTGGGTGTCCCTGGGGGTTCCCTCGCTGTCCCTGGGGTGCCCTGGCTGTTCCCTAGGTGGCCCTGGGGGTGCCCTGGGTGTCCCTGGGGGTGCCCTGGAGGTCCCCTAGGTGTCCCTGGCGGTGCCCTGGCTGTCCCTGGGGTGCCCTGGCTGTCCCCAAGGTGTCCCTGTGGGTGCCCAAAGTGTCCCTGGGAGTGCCCTGGCTGTCCCCTAGGGGTCTCTGGGGGTGCCATGGCTTTCCCGTCAGTGTCCCTGGGGGTGCCCTGCCTGTCCCCTTAGTGTCCCTGGGGGTCCCCTTGGTGTCCCTGGGGGTGCCCTGGCTGTTCCTTAGGTGTCCCTGGGGGAGCCCTGGCTGTCCCTGGGGTGCTCTGGATGTCCCCTTGGTGTCCCTGGGGGTGCCCTGGCTGTCCCTAGGGTGCCCTGGCTGTGCCCTAGGGGTCCCTGGGGGTGCCCTGGCTGTCCCTAGGGTGCCCTGGCTGTCACCTAGGTGTCCCTTGGGGTGCCCTGGCTGTCCCCTAGGTGTCCCTGGGGGTGCCCTGCCTCTCCCCTAGGTGTCCCTGGGGGTTCCCTGCCTGTCCCCTAGGTGTCCCTGGGGGTGCCCTCGCTGTCCCTGGGGTGCCCTGGCTGTCTCCTGGGTGGCCCTGGGGGTGCCCTGGGTGTCCCTGGGGGTGCCCTGGAGGTCCCCTAGGTGTCCCTGGGGGTGCCCTGGCTGTCCCTGGGGTGCCCTGGCTGTCCCCAAGGTGTCCCTGGGGGTGCCCTGCCTGTCCTCTCGGTGTCCCTGGGGGTGCCCTGGCTGTGACCTCGGTGTCCCTGGGGGTGCCCTGGCTGTCCCTAGGGTGCCTTGGCTGTCCCCTAGGTCTCCCTGGGGGTGCCCTGGCTGTCCCCTCGGTGTCCCTGGGGGTGCCCTGCTTTTCCCCTAGGTGTCCTTGGGGGGACCTTGGCTGTCCCCTAGGTGTCCCTGGGGTTGCCCTGCCTGTCCCCTACGTGTCCCAGGGGGTGTCCTGCCTTCCCCTAGGTGTCCCTCGGGTGCCCTGGCTTTCCCCTAGGTGTCCCTGGGGGTTCCCTGCGTGTCCCTGGGGTGCCCTGGCTGTCCTTTTGGTGTCCCTGGGGGTGCCCTGGCTGTCTCGTCAGTGTCCCTGGGGGTGCCCTGCCTGTCCCCTAAGTGTCGTTGGGGGTGCCCTGGGTGTCCCTGGGGGTGCCCTGCCTGTCCCCTAGGTGTACCTGGGGTGCCCTGGCTGTCCCCTTCGTGTCCCTGGGGGTGCCCTGGGTGTCCCTGGGGGTGCCCTGGCGGTCCCTAGGGTGCCCTGGCTGTTCCCTAGGTGTCCCTGGGGGTGCCCTGGCTGTCCCTAGGGTGACCTGGCTGTGCCCTCGGTGTCTCTGGGGGTGCCCTAGGTGTCCCTGGGGGTCACCTCGGTGTCCCTGGGGGAGCCATGGCTGTCCCCTAGGTGTCCCTGGGGGAGCCCTGGGTGTGCCTGGGGTGCCCTGGCTGTCCCCTAGGTGTCCCTGGGGGGGCCCTGGCTGTCCCTGGGGTGCCCTGGCTGTCCCCTAGGTGGCCCTGGGGGTGCCCTGGGTGTCCCCGGGGGGGCCCTGGAGGTCCCCTAGGTGTCCCTGGGGGTGCCCTGGGTGTCCCTGGTGTGCCCTGGCTGTCCCCAAGGTGTCCCTGTGGGTGCCCAAAGTGTCCCTGGGAGTGCCCTGGCTGTCCCCTAGGGGTCTCTGGGGGTGCCCTGGCTGTCCCGTCAGTGTCCCTGGGGGTGCCCAGGGTGTTCCTTAGGTGTCCCTGGGGGTGCCCTGGCTGTCCCTGGGGTGCTCTGGATGTCCCCTTGGTGTCCCTGGGGGTGCCCTGGCTGTCCCTAGGGTGCCCTGGCTGTGCCCTAGGGGTCCCTGGGGGTGCCCTGGCTGTCCCTAGGGCGCCCTGGCTGTCACCTAGGTGTCCCTTGGGGTGCCCTGGCTGTCCCCTAGGTGTCCCTGGGGGTGCCCTGGGTGTCCCTGGGTGTGCCCTGGCTGTCCCCTAGGTGTCCCTGGGGGTTCCCTGGGTGTCCCTGGGGGTTCCCTCGCTGTCCCTGGGGTGCCCTGGCTGTTCCCTAGGTGGCCCTGGGGGTGCCCTGGGTGTCCCTGGGGGTGCCCTGGAGGTCCCCTAGGTGTCCCTGGCGGTGCCCTGTCTGTCCCTGGGGTGCCCTGGCTGTCCCCAAGGTGTCCCTGTGGGTGCCCAAAGTGTCCCTGGGAGTGCCCTGGCTGTCCCCTAGGTGTCCCAGGGGGTGCCCTGGCTGTCCCTGGGGTGCCCTGGCTGTCCCCTAGGTGTCCCTGGGGGTGCCCTGCGTGTCCCTGGGGTGCCCTGGCTTTCTCGTCAGTGTCCCTGGGGGTGCCCTGCCTGTCCCCTAAGTGTCGTTGGGGGTGCCCTGGATGTCCCTGGGTGTGCCCTGCCTGTCCCCTAGGTGTCCCTGGGGTGCCCTGGCTGTCCCCTTCGTGTCCCTGGGGGTGCCCTGGGTGTCCCTGGGGGTGCCCCTGCGGTCCCTAGGGTGCCCTGGCTGTTCCCTAGGTGTCCCTGGGGGTGCCCTGGATGTCCCTGAGGTGCCCTGGCTGTCTTCAAGGTGTCCCTGTGGGTGCCCAGAATGTCCCTGGGAGTGCCCTGGCTGTCCCCTAGGGGTCTCTGGGGGTGCCCTGGCTGTCCCGTCAGTGTCCCTGGGGGTGCCCTGCCTGTCCCCTAGGTGTCCCTGGGGGTGCTCGGCCTGTCCCCTAGGTGTCACTGGGGGTGCCCTGGGTGTCCCTGGAGTGCCCTGGCTGTCCCCTAAATGTCCCTGGGGGTGCCCTGGCTGTCCAATAGGTGTCCCTGGGCGTGCCCATGGTGTCCCTGGCGTTCCCTGGCTGTCCCGTAGGTGTCCCTAGGGGGGCCCTGGGTGTCCCTGGGGTGCCTGGGAGGTCCCCTACGTGTCCCTGGGGTACCCTGGGTGTCCCTGGGCTGCCCTGGGGTGCCCTGGCTTTCCCGTAGGTGTCCCTGGGCTGCCCTGGCTGTCCTTGGGGTGCCCTGGCTGTCCTTGGTGTCCCAGAGGGTGCCCTGGCTGTCCCGTAGGTGTCCCTGGGCTGCCCTGGCTGTCCCTATGGTGCCCTGGCTGTGCCCTAGGTGTCCCTGGGGTGACCTGGCTGTCCCCTCAGTGTCCCTGGGGGTGCCCTGGCTGTTCTCTAGGTGTCCCTGGCGTGCCCTGGCTGTCTCCTCGGTGTTCCTGGAGGGGCCCTGGCTGTCCCCTAGGTGTCCCTGGGGGTGCCCTGGCTGTCCCTGGGGTGCCCTGGCTGTCCCCTAGGTGTCCCTGGAGGGGCCCTGGCTGTCCCCTAGGTGTCCCTGGGGGTGCCCTGGCTGTCCCTGGGGTGCCCTGGCTGTCCCCTAGGTGTCCCTGGGGGTGCCCTGGCTGTCCCTGGGGGTGCCCTGGCTGTCCCCTAGATGTCCCTGGAGGTCGCCTAGGTGTCCCTGGGGGTGCCCTCGCTGTCCCTGGGGTACCCTGGCTGTCCCCTAGGTGTCCCTGGGGGTGCCCTGGTGTCCCTCGGGGTGCCCGGGCTGTCCTCTAGGTGTCCCTGGGGGTGCCGTGGGTGTGCCTGTGGTGCCCTGGCTGTCCCCTAGGTGTCCCTGGGGGTGCCCTGGGTGTCCCTGGGGGGGCCCTGGCTGTCCCCTAGGGGTCTCTGGGGGTGCCCTGCCTGTCCCCTAGGTGTCCCTGGGGGTGCCCTGGCTGTCCCCTTGGTGTCCCTAGGGTGCCCTGTCTGTGCCCTTGGTGTCCCTGGGGGATCCCTGGCTGTCCCTAGGGTGCCCTGGCTGTCCCCTAGGTGTCCCTGAGGGGTGCCCTGGGTGTCCCTGGGGGTGCCCAGGCTGTCCCTTACGTGTCCCTGGGTGTGCCCTGGGTGTCCCTGGGGATGCCCTGGCTGTCCCCTAGGTGTCCCTGGGGTGCCCTGGCTGTCCCCTCGGTGTCCCTGGGGGTGCCCAGGGTGTCCCTGGGGTGCCCTGGCTGTCCCCTACGTGTCCCTGGGGGTGCCCAGGGTGTCCCTGGGAGTGCCCTTGCTGTCCCGTAGGTGTCCCTGGGGGTGCCCTGGGTGTCCCTGGGGGTGCCCTGGCTGTCCTTGGGGTGCTCTGGCTGTCCCCTTGGTGTCCCTGGGGGTGCCCTGGCTGTCCCCTAGCTGTCCCTGGGGGTGCCCTGGCTGTCCCAGGGGTTCCATGGCTGTCCTCTACGTGTCCCTGTGGGTGCCCTGGCTGTCCCCTCGGTGTCCCTGGGTGTGTCCTGCTTTTCCCCTAGGTGTCCTTGGGGGGGCCCTGGCTGTCCCCTAGTTGTCCCTGGGGGGGCCCTGGCTGTCCCCTAGGTGTCCCTGGGGGTGCCCTGGCTGTCCCGTCAGTGTCTCTGGGGGTGCCCTGCCTGTCCCTTAGGTGTCCCTGGGGGTGCCCTGGCTGTCCCTAGGGTGCCCTGGCTGTGCCCTCGGTGTCTCTGGGGGTGCCCTGGCTGTCCCTAGGGTGCCATGGCTGTCCCTAGGGTGCCCTGGCTGTCCCCTCGGTATCCTTGGGGGTGCCCTGGGTGTCCCTGGGGTGCCCTGGCTGTCCCCTAGGTGTCCCTGGGGGGGCCCTGGCTGTCCCCTAGGTGTCCCTGGGGGCGCCCTGCCTGTCCCTAGGGTGCCCTGCCTGTCCCCTACGTGTCCCTGGGGGTGCCCTGGCTGTCCCCTAGGTGTCCCTGGGTGTGCCCATGGTGTCCCTGGCGTTCCCTGGCTGTCCCGTAGGTGTCCCTGGGGAGGCCCTGGGTGTCTCTGAGGTGCCCGGGAGGTCCCGTACGTGTCCCTGGGGTACCCTGGGTGTCCCTGGGCTGCCCTGGGGTGCCCTGGCTTTCCCGTAGGTGTCCTTGGGCTGCCCTGGCTGTCCTTGGGGTGCCCTGGCTGTCTTTGGTGTCCCAGAGGGTGCCCTGCCTGTCCCGTAGGTATCCCTGGGCTGCCCTGGCTGTCCTTAGGGTGCCCTGGCTGTGCCCTAGGTGTCCCTGGGGTGCCCTGTCTGTCCTTGGGGTGCTCTAGCTGTCCCCTTGGTGTCTCTGGGGGTGCCCTGCCTGTCCCCTAGCTGTCCCTGGGGGTGCCCTGGCTGTCCCTGGGGTGCCATGGCTGTCCTCTACGTGTCCCTGGGGGTGCCCTGGCTATCCCCTCGGTGTCCTTGGGGGTGCCCTGCTTTTCCCCTAGGTGTCCCTGGGGGTGCCCTGCCTGTCCCCTAGGTGTCCCTGGGGGTGCCATGCCTGTCCCCTAGGTGTCGCTGGGGGTGCCCTGCCTGTCCCCAGGGTGCCCTGGCTGTGCCCTCGGTGTCTCTGGGGGTGTCCTGGCTGTCCCTAGGGTTCCCTGCCTGTCCCTTCGGTGTCTCTGGGGGTGCCATGGCTGTCCCTAGGGTGCCCTGGCTGTCCCCTAGGGGTCTCTGGGGGTGCCCTGCCTGTCCCCTAGGTGTCCCTGGGGGCGCCCAGCGTGTCCCTGGTGTGCCCTGGCTGTCCCCAAGGTGTCCCTGTGGGTGCCCAAAGTGTCCCTGGGGGTGCCCTTGCTGTCCCCTAGGTGTACCTTGGGGTGCCCTGGCTGTCCCTGGGGTGCCCTGGCTGTCCCCTAGGTGTCCCTGGGGGTGCCCTGGCTGTCCCTTAGGTGTCCCTGGGGTGCCCTGGCTGTCCTTGGGGTGCTCTGGCTGTCCCCTTGGTGTCCCTGGGGGTGCCCTGGGTGTCCCTGGGGTGCCCTGGGGGTGCCCTGCCTGTCCCCTAGGTGTCCCTGGGGGGGCCCTGGCCATCCCCTAGGTGTCCCTGGGGGTTCCCTTCCTGTCCCCTTGGTGTCCCTGGGGGTGCCCTGGGTGTCCCTGGGGGTGCCCTGGCTGTCCCCTAGTTGTCCCTGGGGGTTCCCTGCCTGTCCCCTAGGTGTCCCTGGGGGTTCCCTGGGTGTCCCCGGGGGTGCCCTGGCTGTCCCCTTGGTGTCCCTGGGGGTGCCCTGGCTGTCCCCTTGGTGACCATGGGGTGCTCTGGATGTCCCCTTGGTGTCCCTGGGGGTGCCCTGGCTGTCCCTAGGGTGCCCTGGCTGTGCCCTAGGGGTCCCTGGGGGTGCTTTGGCTGTCCCTAGGGTGCCCTGGCTGTCACCTAGGTGTCCTTTGGGGTGCCCTGGCTGTCCCCTAGGTGTCCCTGGGGGTGCCCTGGGTGTCCCTGGGGGTGCCCTGGCTGTCCCCTAGGTGTCCCTGGGGGTGCCCTGGGTGTCCCTGGGGGTTCCCTCGCTGTCCCTGGGGTGCCCTGGCTGTTCCCTAGGTGGCCCTGGGGGTGCCCTGGGTGTCCCTGGGGGTGCCCTGGAGGTCCCCTAGGTGTCCCTGGCGGTGCCCTGGCTGTCCCTGGGGTGCCCTGGCTGTCCCCAAGGTGTCCCTGTGGGTGCCCAAAGTGTCCCTGGGAGTGCCCTGGTTGTCCCCTAGGGGTCTCTGGGGGTGCCCTGGCTGTCCCGTCAGAGTCCTTGGGGGTGCCCTGCCTGTCCCCTAGGTGTCCCTGGGGGTCCCCTTGGTGTCCCTGGGGGTGCCCTGGGTGTTCCTTAGGTGTCCCTGGGGGTGCCCTGGCTGTCCCTGGGGTGCTCTGGATGTCCCCTTGGTGTCCCTGGGGGTGCCCTGGCTGTCCCTAGGGTGCCCTGTCTGTGCCCTAGGTGTCCCTGGGGGTGCCCTGGCTGTCCCTAGGGTGCCCTGGCTGTCACCTAGGTGTCCCTTGGGGTGCCCTGGCTGTCTCCTAGGTGTCCCTGGGGGTGCCCTGGAGGTCCCCTAGGTGTCCCTGGGGGTGCCCTGGCTGTCCCTGGGGTGCCCTGGCTGTCCCCAAGGTGTCCCTGGGAGTGCCCTGGCTGTCCTCTCGGTGTCCCTGGGGGTGCCCTGGCTGTGCCCTCGGTGTCCCTGGGGGTGCCCTGGCTGTCCCTAGGGTGCCCTGGCTGTCCCCTAGGTGTCCCTGGGGTGCCCTGGCTGTCCCCTCGGTGTCCCTGGGGGTGCCCTGGCTGTCCCTAGGGTGCCCTGGCTGTGCCCTCGGTGTCTCTGGGGGTGCCCTAGGTGTCCCTGGGGGTCACCTCGGTGTCCCTGGGGGTGCCCTGGCTGTCCCCTAGGTGTCCCTGGGGGAGACCTGGGTGTCCCTGGGGTGCCCTGGCTGTCCCCTAGGTGTCCCTGGGGGGGCCCTGGCTGTCCCTGGGGTGCCCTGGCTGTCCCCTAGGTGGCCCTGGGGGTGCCCTGGGTGTCCCTGGGGGTGCCCTGGAGGTCCCCTAGGTGTCCCTGGGGGTGCCCTGGGTGTCCCTGGTGTGCCCTGGCTGTCCCCAAGCTGTCCCTGTGGGTGCCCAAAGTGTCCCTGGGAGTGCCCTGGCTGTCCCCTAGGGGTCTCTGGGGGTGCCCTGGCTGTCCCGTCAGTGTCCCTGGGGGTGCCCAGGGTGTTCCTTAGGTGTCCCTGGGGGTGCCCTGGCTGTCCCTGGGGTGCTCTGGATGTCCCCTTGGTGTCCCTAGGGGTGCCCTGGCTGTCCCTAGGGTGCCCTGGCTGTCCCCTAGGTGTCCCTGGGGTGCCCTGACTGTCCCTAGGTGTCCCTGGGGGTACCCTGGCTGTCCCTGGAGGTGCCATGCCTGTCCCCTAGGTGTCCCTGGGGGTGCCCTAGCTGTCCCCTCCGTGTCCCTGGGGGTGCCCTGGGTGTCCCTGGGGTGCCCTGGCTGACCCCAAGGTGTCCCTTGGGGTGCCCAGAGTGTCCCTAGGAGGTCCCTGGCTGTCCCCTAGGGGTCTCTGGGGGTGCCCTGGCTGTCCCGTCAGTGTCACTGGGGGTGCCCTGCCTGTCCCTTAGGTGTCCCTGGGGGTGCCCTGGCTGTCCCTAGGGTGCCCTGGCTGTGCCCTCGGTGTCTCTGGGGGTGCCCTGGCTGTCCCTAGGGTGCCATGGCTGTCCCTAGGGTGCCCTGGCTGTCCCCTCGGTATCCCTGGGGGTGCCCTGGGTGTCCCTGGGGTGCCCTGGCTGTCCCCTAGGTGTCCCTGGGGGGGCCCTGGCTGTCCCCTAGGTGTCCCTGGGGGTGCCCTGCCTGTCCCTAGGGTGCCCTGCCTGTCCCCTACGTGTCCCTGGGGGTGCCCTGGCTGTCCCCTAGGTGTCCCTGGGTGTGCCCATGGTGTCCCTGGCGTTCCCTGGCTGTCCCGTAGGTGTCCCTGGGGGGGGCCCTGGGTGTCCCTGGGGTGCCCGGGAGGTCCCCTACGTGTCCCTGGGGTACCCTGGGTGTCCCTGGGCTGCCCTGGGGTGCCCTGTCTTTCCCGTAGGTGTCCCTGGGCTGCCCTGGCTGTCCCTAGGGTGCCCTGGCTGTGCCCTAGGTGTCCCTGGGGTGCCCTGGCTGTCCCCTCAGTGTCCCTGAGGGTGCCCTGGGTGTCCCTGGGGGTGCCCAGGCTGTCCCCTTCGTGTCCCTGGGTGTGCCCTGGGTGTCCCTGGGGATGCCCTGGCTGTCCCCTAGGTGTCCCTGGGGTGCCCTGGCTGTCCCCTCGGTGTCCCTGGGGGTGCCCTGGGTGTCCCTGGGGGTGCCCTGGCTGTCCTTGGGGTGCTCTGGCTGTCCCCTTGGTGTCTCTGGGGGTGCCCTGCCTGTCCCCTAGCTGTCCCTGGGGGTGCCCTGGCTGTCCCTGGGGTGCCATGGCTGTCCTCTACGTGTCCCTGGGGGTGCCCTGGCTATCCCCTCGGTGTCCCTGGGGGTGCCCTGCCTGTCCCCAGGGTGCCCTGGCTGTGCCCTCGGTGTCTCTGGGGGTGTCCTGGCTGTCCCTAGGGTTCCCTGCCTGTCCCTTCGGTGTCTCTGGGGGTGCCATGGCTGTCCCTAGGGTGCCCTGGCTGTCCCCTAGGGGTCTCTGGGGGTGCCCTGCCTGTCCCCTAGGTGTCCCTGGGGGCGCCCAGCGTGTCCCTGGTGTGCCCTGGCTGTCCCCAGGGTGTCCCTGTGGGTGCCCAAAGTGTCCCTGGGGGTGCCCTTGCTGTCCCCTAGGTGTCCCTGGGGGTGCCCTGGCTGTCCCTGGGGTGCCCTGGCTGTCCCCTAGGTGTCCCTGGGGGTGCCCTGGCTGTCCCTTAGGTGTCCCTGGGGTGCCCTGGCTGTCCCCTAGGTGTCCCTGGGGGTGCCCTGGCTGTCCTTGGGGTGCTCTGGCTGTCCCCTTGTTGTCCCTGGGGGTGCCCTGGGTGTCCCTGGGGTGCCCTGGGGGTGCCCTGCCTGTCCCCTAGGTGTCCCTGGGGGGGCCCTGGCCATCCCCTAGGTGTCCCTGGGGGTTCCCTGCCTGTCCCCTTGGTGTCCCTGGGGGTGCCCTGGTTGTCCCTGGGGGTGCCCTGGCTGTCCCCTAGGTGTTCCTGGGGGTTCCCTGCCTGTCCCCTAGGTGTCCCTGGGGGTTCCCTGGGTGTCCCCGGGGGTGCCCTGGCTGTCCCCTTGGTGTCCCTGGGGGTGCCCTGGCTGTCCCCTTGGTGACCCTGGGGTGCTCTGGATGTCCCCTTGGTGTCCCTGGGGGTGCCCTGGCTGTCCCTAGGGTGCCGTGGCTGTGCCCTAGGGGTCCCTGGGGGTGCTTTGGCTGTCCCTAGGGTGCCCTGGCTGTCACCTAGGTGTCCTTTGGGGTGCCCTGGCTGTCCCCTAAGTGTCCCTGGGGGTGCCCTGGGTGTCCCTGGGGGTGCCCTGGCTGTCCCCTAGGTGTCCCTGGGGATGCCCTGGGTGTCCCTGGGGGTTCCCTCGCTGTCCCTGGGGTGCCCTGGCTGTTCCCTAGGTGGCCCTGGGGGTGCCCTGGGTGTCCCTGGGGGTGCCCTGGAGGTCCCCTAGGTGTCCCTGGCGGTGCCCTGGCTGTCCCTGGGGTGCCCTTGCTGTCCCCAAGGTGTCCCTGTGGGTGCCCAAAGTGTCCCTGGGAGTGCCCTGGTTGTCCCCTAGGGGTCTCTGGGGGTGCCCTGGCTGTCCCGTCAGAGTCCCTGGGGGTGCCCTGCCTGTCCCCTAGGTGTCCCTGGGGGTCCCCTTGGTGTCCCTGGGGGTGCCCTGGGTGTTCCTTAGGTGTCCCTGGGGGTGCCCTGGCTGTCCCTGGGGTGCTCTGGATGTCCCCTTGGTGTCCCTGGGGGTGCCCTGGCTGTCCCTAGGGTGCCCTGGCTGTGCCCTAGGGGTCCCTGGGGGTGCCCTGGCTGTCCCTAGGGTGCCCTGGCTGTCACCTAGGTGTCCCTTGGGGTGCCCTGGCTGTCTCCTAGGTGTCCCTGGGGGTGCCCTGCCGCTCCCCTAGGTGTCCCTGGGGGTGCCCTGGCTGTCACCTAGGTGTCCATGGGGGTGCCCTGGGTGTCCCTGGGGGTGCCCTGGCTGTCCCCTAGGTGTCCCTGGGGGTGCCCTGGGTGTCCCTGGGGGTGCCCTCGCTGTCCCTGGGGTGCCCTTGCTGTCCCCTGGGTGGCCCTGGGGGTGCCCTGGGTGTCCCTGGGGGTGCCCTGGAGGTCCCCTAGGTGTCCCTGGGGGTGCCCTGGCTGTCCCTGGGGTGCCCTGGCTGTCCCCAATGTGTCCCTGGGGGTGCCCTGGGTGTCCCTGGGGGTGCCCTCGCTGTCCCTGGGGTGCCCTTGCTGTCCCCTGGGTGGCCCTGGGGGTGCCCTGGGTGTCCCTGGGGGTGCCCTGGAGGTCCCCTAGGTGTCCCTGGGGGTGCCCTGGCTGTCCCTGGGGTGCCCTGGCTGTCCCCAATGTGTCCCTGGGGGTGCCCTGCCTGTCATCTCGGTGTCCCTGGGGGTGCCCTGGCTGTGCCCTAGGGGTCCCTGGGGGTGCCCTGGCTGTCCCTAGGGTGCCCTGGCTGTCACCTAGGTGTCCCTTGGGGTGCCCTGGCTGTCCCCTAGGTGTCCCTGGGGTTGCCCTGCCTCTCCCCTAGGTGTCCCTGGGGGTGCCCTGGCTGTCCCCTAGGTGTCCCTGGGGGTGCTCTGGGTGTCCATTGGGGTGCCCTGGCTGTCCACTAGGTGTCCCTGGGGGTGCCCTGGGTGTCCCTGGGGGTGCCCTCGCTGTCCCTGGGGTGCCCTGGCTGTCCCCTGGGTGGCCCTGGGGGTGCCCTGGGTGTCGCTGGGGTTGCCCTGGAGGTCCCCTAGGTGTCCCTGGGGGTGCCCTGGCGGTCCCTGGGGTGCCCTGGCTGTCCCCAGTGTGTCCCTGGGGGTGCCCTGCCTGTCATCTCGGTGTCCCTGGGGGTGCCCTGGCTGTGCCCTAGGGGTCCCTGGGGGTGCCCTGGCTGTCCCTAGGGTGCCCTGGCTGTCACCTAGGTGTCCCTTGGGGTGCCCTGGCTGTCCCCTACGTGTCCCTGGGGTTGCCCTGCCTCTCCCCTAGGTGTCCCTGGGGGTGCCCTGGCTGTCCCCTAGGTGTCCCTGGGGGTGCCCTGGGTGTCCCTTGGGGTGCCCTGGCTGTCCCCTAGGTGTCCCTGGGGGTGCCCTGGGTGTCCCTGGGGGTGCCCTCGCTGTCCCTGGGGTGCCCTGGCTGTCCCCTGGGTGGCCCTGGGGGTGCCCTGGGTGTCCCTGGGGGTGCCCTGGAGGTCCCCTAGGTGTCCCTGGGGGTGCTTTGGCTGTCCCTGGGGTGCCCTGGCTGTCCCCAAGGTGTCCCTGGGGGTGCCCTGCCTGTCATCTCGGTGTCCCTGGGGGTGCCCTGTCTGTGCCCTCGGTGTCCCTGGGGGTGCCCTGGTTGTCCCTAGGGTGCCTTGGCTGTCCCCTAGGTGTCCCGGGGGGGGCCCTGGCTGTCCCCTAGGTGTCCCTGGGGGTGCACAGGGTGTCCCTGGGGTTCCCTGGCTGTCCCCTAGGTGTCCCTGCCTCGCTCGTATCCTCGTCTCCGCCTCCGGCGCCATGGTGATTCCTCTCCCAGTCTGGACCAGTGTGGCCTCACCCCCTCCCCTGGGGCCATCCGACCCATCCCAGTATAGACCAGTAAGGCACCGAGTGGCCACCATGGACCCCCACACGCCTGCCAGTTCATCCCAGTTCATCCCAGTCCACTCTTTGTCCATCCCAGGTTTCTCTGGTCACCCTCCCAGTGCTCTCAGTCCATCCCAGTCCCGCAGGTGTTGGTGCTTGGGGCTTGATGAGCTGGTGCCTGTCCGCAACGTGGAGCGGCTCAAACGGGACCTCAGGGTGAGGGGGGCGCGGATTTGGGGGGATCCTGGGGGTCCTGAGTTGTCGTGGAGGGGGTTTTTGGGTTGTGGGGGGTCTGGGGAGCGTCCTGGGGGCTGCTTTGGGTGCTTTGGGGGGTATTCGGGAGGTTTGGGCGGCCCATTTGAGGCATCAAAGAACCTGAGGAGGGTTTTGATCGCTCCTGGAGGTGGAGGCGGCCGTGGGGGTGAGCTGGCTCTCCCAGGGGGTTCCTGGCTGTCCCTCGATGTCCCTGGTGTGCCCTGGCTGTCACTTAGGTGTCCCTCGGGGTGCCCTGGCTGTCCCTAGGGTGCCCTGGCTGTCCCCTAGGTGTCCCTGGGGTGCCCTGACTGTCCCTAGGTGTCCCTGGGGGTACCCTGGCTGTCCCTGGAGGTGCCATGCCTGTCCCCTAGGTGTCCCTGGGGGTGTCCTGCCTTGCCCTAGGTGTCCCTGGGGGTGCCCTAGGTGTCCCCTCCGTGTCCCTGGGGGTGCCCTGGCTGACCCCAAGGTGTCCCTTGGGGTGCCCAGAGTGTCCCTAGGAGGTCCCTGGCTGTCCCCTAGGGGTCTCTGGGGGTGCCCTGGCTGTCCCGTCAGTGTCACTGGGGGTGCCCTGCCTGTCCCTTAAGTGTCCCTGGGGGTGCCCTGTCTGTCCCTAGGGTGCCCTGGCTGTGCCCTCGGTGTCTCTGGGGGTGCCCTGGCTGTCCCTAGGGTGCCATGGCTGTCCCTAGGGTGCCCTGGCTGTCCCCTCGGTGTCCCTGGGGGTGCCCTGGGTGTCCCTGGGGTGCCCTGGCTGTCCCCTAGGTGTCCCTGGGGGGGCCCTGGCTGTCCCCTAGGTGTCCCTGGGGGTGCCCTGCCTGTCCCTAGGGTGCCCTGCCTGACCCCTACGTGTCCCTGGGGGTGCCCTGGCTGTCCCCTAGGTGTCCCTGGGTGTGCCCATGGTGTCCCTGGCGTTCCCTGGCTGTTTCGTAGGTGTCCCTGGGGGGGCCCTGGGTGTCCCTGGGGTGCCCGGGAGGTCCCCTACGTGTCCCTGGGGTACCCTGGGTGTCCCTGGGCTGCCCTGGGGTGCCCTGGCTTTCCCGTAGGTGTCCCTGGGCTGCCATGGCTGTCCTTGGGGTGCCCTGGCTGTCCTTGGTGTCCCAGAGGGTGCCCTGGCTGTCCCGTAGGTGTCCCTGGGCTGCCCTGCCTATCCCTAGGGTGTCCTGGCTGTGCCCTAGGTGTCCCTGGGGTGCCCTGGCTGTCCCCTCAGTGTCCCTGAGGGTGCCCTGGGTGTCCCTGGGGGTGCCCAGGCTGTCCCCTTCGTGTCCCTGGGTGTGCCCTGGGTGTCCCTGGGGATGCCCTGGCTGTCCCCTAGGTGTCCCTGGGGTGCCCTGGCTGTCCCCTCGGTGTCCCTGGGGGTGCCCAGGGTGTCCCTGGGGTGCCCTGGCTGTCCCCTACGTGTCCCTGGGGGTGCCCTGGGTGTCCCTGGGGTGCCCTGGCTGTCCCCTAGGGGTCTCTGGGGGTGCCCTGGCTGTCCCGTCAGTGTCCCTGGGGGTGCCCTGGCTGTCCCGTCAGTGTCCCTGGGGGTTCCCTGCCTGTCCCCTAGGTGTCCCTGGGGCTGCCCTGGGTGTCCCTGGAGTGCCCTGGCTGTCCCCTAAATGTCCCTGGGGGTGCCCTGGCTGTCCCCTAGGTGTCACTGAGGGTGTCCTGCCTTCCCCTAGGTGTCCCTGGGGGTGCCCTGCCTGTCCCCTAGATGTCCCTGGGGGTGCCCTGGGTGTCCCTGGGGGGGCGCTGGCTATCCCCTAGGTGTCCCTGGGGGGGCCCTGGGTGTCCCTGGGCTGCCCTGGCTGTCCCCTAGGTGTCCCTGGGGGTGCCCTGGCTGTCCCCTAGGTGTCCCTGGGGTGCCCTGGCTGTCCCCTAGGTGTCCCTGGGGGTGCCCTGGCTGTCCTTGGGGTGCTCTGGCTGTCCCCTTGGTGTCCCTGGGGGTACCCTGGGTGTCCCTGGGGTGGCCTGGGGGTGCCCTGCCTGTCCCCTAGGTGTTTCTGGGGGGGCCCTGGCCATCCCCTAGGTGTCCCTGGGGGTGCCCTGCCTGTCCCCTTGGTGTCCCTGGGGGTTCCCTGGGTGTCCCTGGGGGTGCCCTGGCTGTCCCCTTGGTGACCCTGGGCTGCCCTGGCTGTCCCCTTGGTGTCCCTGGGGGAACCCTGGGTGTCCCTGGGGTGCCCTGGGGGTGCCATGCCTGTCCCCTAGGTGTCCCTGGGGGTGACCTGCCTGTCCCCTAGGTGTCCCTGGGGGTGCCCTGGCTGTCCCCAGGGTGCCCTGGCTGTGCCCTCAGTGTCTCTGGGGGTGCCCTGGCTGTCCCCTCGGTGTCCCTGGGGGTGCCCTGGCTGTCCCTAGGGTGCCGTGGCTATCCCCTAGGTGTCCCTGGGGGTGCCCTGCGTGTGCCTGGGGTGCCCTGGCTGTCACCTAGGTGTCCCTGGGGGTGACCAGGGTGTCCCTGCGGATGCCCTGGCTGTCCCCTAGGTTTCCCTGGGGGTGCCCTGGCTGTCCATTAGGTGTCCCTGGGGGTGCCCTGGGTGTCCCTGGAGTGCCCTGGCTGTCCCCTCGGTGTCCCTGGGTGTGCCCTGCCTGTCCCCTAGGTGTCGTTGGGGGTGCCCTGGGTGTCCCTGGGGGTGCCCTGCCTGTCCCCTAGGTGTCCCTGGGGGTGCCCTGGGTGTCCCTGGGGTGCCCTGGCTGTCCCCTTGGTGTCCCTGGGGGTGCCCTGGGTGTCCCTGGGGTGCCCTGGCTGTCCCCTAGGGGTCTCTGGGGGTGCCCTGGCTGTCACGTCAGTGTCCCTGGGGGTGCCCTGGCTGTCCCGTCAGTGTCCCTGGGGGTTCCCTGCCTGTCCCCTAGGTGTCCCTGGGGCTGCCCTGGGTGTCCCTGGAGTGCCCTGGCTGTCCCCTAAATGTCCCTCGGGGTGCCCTGGCTGTCCCCTAGGTGTCACTGAGGGTGTCCTGCCTTCCCCTAGGTGTCCCTGGGGGTGCCCTGCCTGTCCCCTAGATGTCCCTGGGGGTGCCCTGGGTGTCCCTGGGGGGGCGCTGGCTATCCCCTAGGTGTCCCTGGGGGGGCCCTGGGTGTCCCTGGGGTGCCCTGGCTGTCCCTTAGGTGTCCCTGGGGGTGCCCTGGCTGTCCCCTAGGTTTCCCTGGGGGTGCCCTGGCTGTCCATTAGGTGTCCCTGGGGGTGCCCTGGGTGTCCCTGGAGTGCCCTGGCTGTCCCCTAGGTGTCCCTGGGTGTGCCCTGCCTGTCCCCTAGGTGTCGTTGGTGGTGCCCTGGGTGTCCCTGGGGGTGCCCTGCCTGTCCCCTAGGTGTCCCTGGGGGTGCCCTGGGTGTCCCTGGGGTGCCCTGGCTGTCCCCTTGGTGTCCCTGGGGGTGCCCTGGGTGTCCCTGGGGTGCCCTGGCTGTCCCCTAGGTGTCCCTGGGGGGGCCCTGGCTGTCCCCTAGGTGTCCCTGGGGTGCCCTGCTTGTCCCCTAGGTGTCCCTGGGGGTTCCCTGCCTGTCCCCTTGGTGTTCCTTGGGGTGCCCTGTGGGTCCCGGGGGTGCCCTGGGGGTGCCCTGGTGTCCCTGGGGGTGCCCTGCCTGTCCCTGGAGTGCCCTGGCTGTCCCCTCGGTGTCCCTGGGGGTGCCCTGGCTGTCCCTCGGGTTCCCTGGCTGTCCCCTGGGTGTCCCTGGGGGGGCCCTGGCTGTCCCCTAGGGGTCTCTGGACGTGCCCTGCCTTTCCCCTAGGTGTCCCTGGTGGTGCCCTGGCTGTCTACTAGGTGTCCCTGGGGGTGCCCAGGGTGTCCCTGGGGTGCCCTGGCTGTCCCCTACGTTTCCCTGGGGGTGCCCAGGGTGTCCCTGGGGGTGCCCTGGCTGTCCCGTAGGTGTCCCTGGGGTGCCCTGGCTGTCCCCTACGTGTCCCTGCGGGTGCCCTGGGTGTCCCTGGGGTGCCCTGGCTGTCCCCTAGGTGTCCCTGGGGGTGCCCTGGCTGTCCCCTTGGTGTCCGTGGGGTGCCCTGGCTGTCCCCTAGGTGTCCCTGGGGGTGCCCTGGCTGTCCCTGGGGTGCCATGGCTGTCCTCTACGTGTCCCTGGGGTGCCCTGGGGTTGCCCTGCCTGTCCCCTAGGTGTCCCTGGGGGGGCCCTGGCTGTCCCCTCGGTGTCCCTGGGGGTGCCCTGCCTGTCCCCTAGGTGTCTCTGGGGGGGCCCTGGCTGTCCCCTCGGTGTCCCTGGGGGTGCCCTGCCTGTCCCCTAGATGTCTCTGGGCGTGCCCTGCCTGTCCCCTCGGTGTCCCTGGGGGTGCCCTGCCTGTGCCCTAGGTGTCCCTGGGGGTGTCCTGGGTGTCCCTGGAGTGCCCTGGCTGACCCCTAAATGTCCCTGGGGGTGCCCTGCTGTCCCCTAGGTGTCCCTGGGGGTGTCCTGCCTTCCCCTAGGTGTCCCTGTGTGTGCTCTAGGTGTCCCTGGGGGTGCCCGGGGTGTCCCTGGGGGTGCCTTGGCTGTCCCCAAACTGTCCCTGTGGGTGCCCAGAGTGTCCCTGCGAGTGCCCTGGCTGTCCCCTAGGGGTCTCGTGGGTTGCCCTGGCTGTCCCGTCAGTGTCCCTGGGGGTGCCCTGCCTGTCCCCTAGGTGTCCCTGGGGGTGCCTTGGGTGTCCCTGGGGGTGCCCTGGCTGTCCCCTAGGTGTCACTGGGGGTGCCCTGGGTGTCCCTGGGGTGCCCTGGCTGTCCCCTAGGTTTCCCTGGGGGTGCCCTGTGGGTCCCTGGGGTGCCCTGGGGGGGCCCTGGTGTCCCTGGGGGTGCCCTGGCTGTCCCCTAGGTGTCCCTGGGGGTGCCCTGGCTGTCCCTGGAGTGCCCTGGCTGTCCCCTAGGTGTCCCTGGAGGTGCCCAGGGTGTCCCTGTGGTTCCCTTGCTGTCCCCTAGGTGTCCCTGGGGGTGCCCTGGAAGTCCCTGGGGGGGCCCTGGCTGTCCTCTAGGTGTCCCTGGGGGTGCCCACCCTGTCCCTCTGGGTGCCCTGGCTGTCCCCTAGGTGTCCCTGGGGGTGCCCTGGCTTTCCCCTCGGTGTCCCTGGAGGTGCCCTGCCTGTCCCCTAGGTGTCCCTGGGGGTGCCTGGCGTGACCCTGGGGTGCCCTGGCTGTCCCCTAGGTGTCCCTGGGGTGCCCTAGGTGTCCCTGGGAGTGCCCTGGCTGTCCCTAGGGTGCCCTGGCTGTCCCCTAGGTTTCCCTGGAGGTGCCCTGGGTGTCCCTGGGGTGCCCTGGCTATGCCCTAGGTGGCCCTAGGGGTGCCCTGGCTGTCCCTAGGGTGCCCTGGCTGTCCCCTTGGTGTCCCTGGGGGTGCCCTGGAGGTCCCCTACGTGGCCCTGTGCGTGCCCTGCCTGTCCCCTAGGTGTCCCTGGGGGTGCCCTGGCTGTCCCCTAGGTGTCCCTGGGGGTGCCCTGCCTGTCCCTGGGGGTGCCCTGGCTGTCCCTTAGGTGTCCCTGGGGGTGTCCTGCCTTCCCCTAGGTGTCCCTGGGGGTGCCCTAGGTGTCCCTGGGGGTGCCCTGGACTTCCCTCGGGGTGCCCTGGCTGTCCCCTAGGTGTCCCTGGGGGTGCCCTGGGTGTCCCTGGGGTGCCCTGGCTGTCCCCTAGGTGTCCCTGGGGGTGCCCTCGCTGTCCCTGGGGTGCCCTGTCTGTCCCCTAGGTGTCCCTGGGGATCCCCTTGGTGTCCCTGGGTGTGCCCTGGCTGTCCCCTAGATGTCCCTGGATGTGCCCTGGTGTTTCTGGGGGTGCCCTGGATGTCCCTGGGGGGGCCCTGGCTGTCCTCTAGGTGTCCCTGGGGGTGCCCACCCTGTCCCTCTGGGTGCCCTGGCTGTCCCCTAGGTGTCCCTGGGGATGCCCTGGCTTTCCCCTCGGTGTCCCTGGAGGTGACCTGCCTGTCCCCTAGGTGTCCCTGGGGGTGCCCGGCGTGACCCTGGGGTGCCCTGGCTGTCCCCTAGGTGTCCCTGGGGTGCCCTAGGTGTCCCTGGGGGTGCCCTGGCTGTCCCTAGGGTGCCCTGGCTGTCCCCTAGGTTTCCCTGGGGGTGCCCTGGGTGTCCCTGGAGTGCCCTTGCTATGCCCTAGGTGGCCCTGGGGGTGCCCTGGCTGTCCCTAGGGTGCCCTGGCTGTCCCCTTGGTGTCCGTGGGGTGCCCTGGCTGTCCCCTAGGTGTCCCTGGGGGTGCCCTGGCTGTCCCTGGGGTGCCATGGCTGTCCTCTACGTGTCCCTGGGGTGCCCTGGGGTTGCCCTGCCTGTCCCCTAGGTGTCCCTGGGGGGGCCCTGGCTGTCCCCTCGGTGTCCCTGGGGGTGCCCTGCCTGTCCCCTAGGTGTCTCTGGGGGGGCCCTGGCTGTCCCCTCGGTGTCCCTGGGGGTGCCCTGCCTGTCCCCTAGATGTCCCTGGGCGTGCCCTGCCTGTCCCCTCGGTGTCCCTGGGGGTGCCCTGCCTGTGCCCTAGGTGTCCCTGGGGGTGTCCTGGGTGTCCCTGGAGTGCCCTGGCTGACCCCTAAATGTCCCTGGGGGTGCCCTGCTGTCCCCTAGGTGTCCCTGGGGGTGTCCTGCCTTCCCCTAGGTGTCCCTGGGTGTGCTCTAGGTGTCCCTGGGGGTGCCCGGGGTGTCCCTGGGGGTGCCTTGGCTGTCCCCAAGCTGTCCCTGTGGGTGCCCAGAGTGTCCCTGCGAGTGCCCTGGCTGTCCCCTAGGGGTCTCGTGGGTTGCCCTGGCTGTCCCGTCAGTGTCCCTGGGGGTGCCCTGCCTGTCCCCTAGGTGTCCCTGGGGGTGCCTTGGGTGTCCCTGGGGGTGCCCTGGCTGTCCCCTAGGTGTCACTGGGGGTGCCTTGTGGGTCCCTGGGGTGCCCTGGGGGGGCCCTGGTGTCCCTGGGGGTGCCCTGGCTGTCCCCTAGGTGTCCCTGGGGGTGCCCTGGCTGTCCCTGGAGTGCCCTGGCTGTCCCCTAGGTGTCCCTGGAGGTGCCCAGGGTGTCCCTGTGGTTCCCTTGCTGTCCCCTAGGTGTCCCTGGGGGTGCCCTGGAAGTCCCTGGGGGGGCCCTGGCTGTCCTCTAGGTGTCCCTGGGGGTGCCCACCCTGTCCCTCTGGGTGCCCTGGCTGTCCCCTAGGTGTCCCTGGGGGTGCCCTGGCTTTCCCCTCGGTGTCCCTGGAGGTGCCCTGCCTGTCCCCTAGGTGTCCCTGGGGGTGCCTGGCGTGACCCTGGGGTGCCCTGGCTGTCCCCTAGGTGTCCCTGGGGTGCCCTAGGTGTCCCTGGGAGTGCCCTGGCTGTCCCTAGGGTGCCCTGGCTGTCCCCTAGGTTTCCCTGGAGGTGCCCTGGGTGTCCCTGGGGTGCCCTGGCTATGCCCTAGGTGGCCCTAGGGGTGCCCTGGCTGTCCCTAGGGTGCCCTGGCTGTCCCCTTGGTGTCCCTGGGGGTGCCCTGGAGGTCCCCTACGTGGCCCTGGGCGTGCCCTGCCTGTCCCCTAGGTGTCCCTGGGGGTGCCCTGGCTGTCCCCTAGGTGTCCCTGGGGGTGCCCTGCCTGTCCCTGGGGGTGCCCTGGCTGTCCCTTAGGTGTCCCTGGGGGTGTCCTGCCTTCCCCTAGGTGTCCCTGGGGGTGCCCTAGGTGTCCCTGGGGGGTGCCCTGGGCTTCCCTCGGGGTGCCCTGGCTGTCCCTTAGGTGTCCCTGGGGGTGCCCTGGGTGTCCCTGGGGTGCCCTGGCTGTCCCCTAGGTGTCCCTGGGGGTGCCCTCGCTGTCCCTGGGGTGCCCTGTCTGTCCCCTAGGTGTCCCTGGGGATCCCCTTGGTGTCCCTGGGTGTGCCCTGGCTGTCCCCTAGGTGTCCCTGGATGTTCCCTAGGTGTTTCTGGGGGTGCCCTGGATGTCCCTGGGGGGGCCCTGGCTGTCCTCTAGGTGTCCCTGGGGGTGCCCACCCTGTCCCTCTGGGTGCCCTGGCTGTCCCCTAGGTGTCCCTGGGGGTGCCCTGGCTTTCCCCTCGGTGTCCCTGGAGGTGACCTGCCTGTCCCCTAGGTGTCCCTGGGGGTGCCCGGCGTGACCCTGGGGTGCCCTGGCTGTCCCCTAGGTGTCCCTGGGGTGCCCTAGGTGTCCCTGGGGGTGCCCTGGCTGTCCCTAGGGTGCCCTGGCTGTCCCCTAGGTTTCCCTGGGGGTGCCCTGGGTGTCCCTGGAGTGCCCTGGCTATGCCCTAGGTGGCCCTGGGGGTGCCCTGGCTGTCCCTAGGGTGCCCTGGCTGTCCCCTTGGTGTCCCTGGGGGTGCCCTGGAGGTCCCCTACGTGGCCCTGGGCGTGCCCTGCCTGTCCCCTAGGTGTCCCTGGGGGTACCCTGGCTGTCCCCTAGGTGTCCCTGGGGGTGCCCTGGCTGTCCCCTAGGTGTCCCTGGGGGTGCCCTGCCTGTCCCCTAGGTGTCCCTGGGGGTGCCCTGGCTGTCCCTAGGGTGCCCTGGCTGTGCCCTCACTGTCCCTGGAGTGCCCTAGGTGTCCATGGGGGTGCCCTGGGTGTCCCTGGGGTTCCCTGGCTGTCCCCTAGGTGTCCCTGGGGGTGCCCTGGGTGTCCCTGGGGGTGCACAGGGTGTCACTGGGGTTCCCTGGCTGTCCCGTACGTGTCCCTGGGGTTCCCTGGAGGTCCCCTAGGTGTCCCTGGGGGTGCCCTGGGTGTCCCTGGAGTGCCCTGGCTGTCCCCTAAATGTCCCTGGGGGTGCCCTGGCTGTCCCCTAGGTGTCCCTGGGGGTGCCCTGGCTGTCCCCTAGGTGTCCCCGGGGGTGCCCTGGCTGTCTTTAGGGTGCCCTGGCTGTCCCCTAGGTGTCCCTGGGGGTGCCCTGCGTGTCCCTGGGGTGCCCTGGCTGTCTCCTAGGTGTTTCTGGGGGTGCCCTAGGTGTCCCTGGGGGTGCCTGGCTGTCCCTAGGGTGCCCAGGCTGTCCCCTAGGTGTCCCTGGGGGTGCCCTGGGTGTCCCTGGGGTGCCCTGGCTGTCCCCTTGGTGTCCCTGGGGGTGCCCTGTGGGTCCCTGGGGTGCCCTGGGGGTGCCCTGGTGTCCCTGGGCGGACCCTGGCTGTCCCCTAGGTGTCCCTGGGGGTGCCCTGCCTTTCCCCTAGGTGTCCCTGGGGGTGCCCTAGCTTTCCCCAGGGTGCCCTGGCTTTCCTTTCAGTGTCCCTGGGGGTGCCCAGGGTGTCCCTGGGGTGCCCTGGCTGTCCCCTCGGTGTCCCTGGGGGTGCCCAGGGTGTCCCTGGGGTGCCCTGGCTGTCCCCTCGGTGTCCCTGGGGGTGCCCAGGGTGTCCCTGGGGTGCCCTGGCTGTCCCCTACCTGTCCCTGGGGGTGCCCAGGGTGTCCCTGGGGGTGCCCTTGCTGTCCCCTAGGTGTCCCTGGGGGTGCCCTGGCTGTCCCTAGGGTGCCCTGGCTGTCCCCTGGGTGTCCCCGGGGGTGCCCTGGCTGTCCACTCGGTGTCCCTGTGGGTGCCCAGAGTGTCCCTGGGAGTGCCCTGCCTGTCCCCTAGGTGTCCCTGGGGGTGCCCTGGAGGTCCCCTAGGTGTCGTTGGGGGTGCCCTGGGTGTCCCTGGGGGTGCCCTGCCTGTCCCCTTGGTGTTCCTGGGGGTGCCCTGTGGGTCCCTGGGGTGCCCTGGGGGTGCCCTGGTGTCCCTGGGGGTGCCCAGGGTGTCCCTGGGGTGCCCTGGCTGTCCCCTACGTGTCCCTGGGGGTGCTCAGGGTGTCCCTGGGGGTGCCCTTGCTGTCCCGTAGGTGTCCCTGGGGTGCCCTGGCTGTCCCCTACGTGTCCCTGCGGGTGCCCTGGGTGTCCCTGGGGTGCCCTGGCTGTCCCCTAGGTGTCCCTGGGGGTGCCCTGGCTGTCCCCTTGGTGTCCGTGGGGTGCCCTGACTGTCCCCTAGGTGTCCCTGGGGGTGCCCTGGCTGTCCCTGGGGTGCCATGGCTGTCCTCTACGTGTCCCTGGGGTGCCCTGGGGTTGCCCTGCCTGTCCCCTAGGTGTCCCTGGGGGGGCCCTGGCTGTCCCCTCGGTGTCCCTGGGGGTGCCCTGCCTGTCCCCTAGGTGTCTCTGGGGGGGCCCTGGCTGTCCCCTCGGTGTCCCTGGGGGTGCCCTGCCTGTCCCCTAGATGTCCCTGGGCGTGCCCTGCCTGTCCCCTCGGTGTCCCTGGGGGTGCCCTGCCTGTGCCCTAGGTGTCCCTGGGGGTGTCCTGGGTGTCCCTGGAGTGCCTGGCTGACCCCTAAATGTCCCTGGGGGTGCCCTGCTGTCCCCTAGGTGTCCCTGGGGGTGTCCTGCCTTCGCCTAGGTGTCCCTGGGTGTGCTCTAGGTGTCCCTGTGGGTGCCCGGGGTGTCCCTGGGGGTGCCTTGGCTGTCCCCAAGCTGTCCCTGTGGGTGCCCAGAGTGTCCCTGCGAGTGCCCTGGCTATCCCCTAGGGGTCTCGTGGGTTGCCCTGGCTGTCCCGTCAGTGTCCCTGGGGGTGCCCTGCCTGTCCCCTAGGTGTCTCTGGGGGTGCCCTGGCTGTCCCCTAGGGTGTCACTGGGGGTTCCCTGGGTGTCCCTGGGGTGCCCTGGCTGTCCCCTAGGTTTCCCTGGGGGTGCCCTGTGGGTCCCTGGGGTGCCCTGGGGGGGCCCTGGTGTCCCTGGGGGTGCCCTGGCTGTCCCCTAGGTGTCCCTGGGGGTGCCCTGGCTATCCCTGGAGTGCCCTGGCTGTCCCCTAGGTGTCCCTGGAGGTGCCCAGGGTGTCCCTGTGGTTCCCTGGCTGTCCCCTAGGTGTCCCTGGGGGTGCCCTGGAAGTCCCTGGGGGGGCCCTGGCTGTCCTCTAGGTGTCCCTGGGGGTGCCCACCCTGTCCCTCTGGGTGCCCTGGCTGTCCCCTAGGTGTCCCTGGGGGTGCCCTGGCTTTCCCCTCGGTGTCCCTGGAGGTGCCCTGCCTGTCCCCTAGGTGTCCCTGGGGGTGCCCGGCGTGACCCTGGGGTGCCCTGGCTGTCCCCTAGGTGTCCCTGGGGTGCCCTAGGTGTCCCTGGGGGTGCCCTGGCTGTCCCTAGGGTGCCCTGGCTGTCCCCTAGGTTTCCCTGGAGGTGCCCTGGGTGTCCCTGGGGTGCCCTGGCTATGCCCTAGGTGGCCCTGGGGGTGCCCTGGCTGTCCCTAGGGTGCCCTGGCTGTTCCCTTGGTGTCCCTGGGGGTGCCCTGGATGTCCCCTACGTGGCCCTGGGCGTGCCCTGCCTGTCCCCTAGGTGTCCCTGGGGGTGCCCTGGCTGTCCCCTAGGTGTCCCTGGGGGTGCCCTGCCTGTCCCTGGGGGTGCCCTGGCTGTCCCTTAGGTGTCCCTGGGGGTGTCCTGCCTTCCCCTAGGTGTCCCTGGGGGTGCCCTAGGTGTCCCTGGGGGTGCCCTGGGCTTCCCTGGGGGTGCCCTGGCTGTCCCCTAGGTGTCCCTGGGGGTGCCCTGGGTGTCCCTGGGGTGCCCTGGCTGTCCCCTAGGTGTCCCTGGGGGTGCCCTCGCTGTCCCTGGGGTGCCCTGTCTGTCCCCTAGGTGTCCCTGGGGATCCCCTTGGTGTCCCTGGGGGTGCCCAGGGTGTCCCCAAGGTGTCCCTGGGTGTGCCCTGGCTGTCCCTGGAGTGCCCTGGCTATCCCCTAGGTGTCCCTGGGGGTGCCCTGGCTGTCCCCTAGGTGTCCCTGGATGTGCCCTAGGTGTTTCTGGGGGTGCCCTGGATGTCCCTGGGGGGGCCCTGGCTGTCCTCTAGGTGTCCCTGGGGTGCCCACCCTGTCCCTCTGGGTGCCCTGGCTGTCCTTTAGGTGTCCCTGGGGGTGCCCTGGCTTTCCCCTCGGTGTCCCTGGAGGTGACCTGCCTGTCCCCTAGGTGTCCCTGGGGGTGCCCGGCGTGACCCTGGGGTGCCCTGGCTGTCCCCTAGGTGTCCCTGGGGTGCCCTAGGTGTCCCTGGGGGTGCCCTGGCTGTCCCTAGGGTGCCCTGGCTGTCCCCTAGGTTTCCCTGGGGGTGCCCTGGGTGTCCCTGGAGTGCCCTGGCTATGCCCTAGGTGGCCCTGGGGGTGCCCTGGCTGTCCCTAGGGTGCCCTGGCTGTCCCCTTGGTGTCCCTGGGGGTGCCCTGGATGTCCCCTACGTGGCCCTGGGCGTGCCCTGCCTGTCCCCTGGGTGTCCCTGGGGGTGCCCTGCCTGTCCCCTAGGTGTCCCTGGGGGTGCCCTGGCTGTCCCTAGGGTGCCCTGGCTGTGCCCTCACTGTCCCTGGAGTGCCCTAGGTGTCCATGGGGGTGCCCTGGGTGTCCCTGGGGTTCCCTGGCTGTCCTCTAGGTGTCCCTGGGGGTGCCCTGGGTGTCCCTGGGGGTGCACAGGGTGTCACTGGGGTTCCCTGGCTGTCCCCGTACGTGTCCCTGGGGTTCCCTGGAGGTCCCCTAGGTGTCCCTGGGGGTGCCCTGGGTGTCCCTGGAGTGCCCTGGCTTTCTCCTAAATGTCCCTGGGGGTGCCCTGGCTGTCCCCTAGGTGTCCCTGGGAGTGCCCTGCCTGTCCCCTAGGTGTCCCTGCGGGTGCCCTCGCTGTCCCTGGGGTGCCCTGGCTGTCCCCTAGGTGTCCCTGGGGTGCCCTAGGTGTCCCTGGGGGTGCCCTGGCTGTTTCTAGGGTGCCCTGGCTGTCCCCTAGGTTTCCCTGGGGGTGCCCTGGGTGTCCCTGGAGTGCCCTGGCTATGCCCTAGGTGGCCCTGGGGGTGCCCTGGCTGTCCGTAGGGTGCCCTGGCTGTCCCCTTGGTGTCCCTGGGGGTGCCCTAGAGGTCCCCTACGTGGCCCTGGGCGTGCCCTGCCTGTCCCCTAGGTGTCCCTGGGGGTGCCTTGGCTGTCCCCTAGGTGTCCCTGGGGGTGCCCTGGCTGTCCCCTAGGTGTCCCTGGGGGTGCCCTGCCTGTCCCCTAGGTGTCCCTGGGGGTGCCCTGGCTGTCCCTAGGGTGCCCTGGCTGTGCCCTCACTGTCCCTGGAGTGCCCTAGGTGTCCATGGTGGTGCCCTGGGTGACCCTGGGGGTTCCCTGGCTGTCCCCTAGGTGTCCCTGGGGGTGCCCTGGGTGTCCCTGGGGGTGCACAGAGTGTCACTGGAGTTCCCTGGCTGTCCCGTACGTGTCCCTGGGGTTCCCTGGAGGTCCCCTAGGTGTCCATGGGGGTGCCCTCGCTGTCCCCTAGGCGGCCCTGGGGGTGCCCTGAGTGTTCCTGGGGTGCCCTGTCTGTCCCCTAGGTGTCCCTGGGGGTGCCCTGGGTGTCCCTGGAGTGCCCTGGCTGTCCCCTAAATGTCCCTGGGGGTGCCCTGGCTGTCCCCTAGGTGTCCCTGGGGGTGCCCTGCCTGTCCCCTAGGTGTCCCTGGAAGTGCCCTGGCTGTCTTTAGGGTGCCCTGGCTGTCCCCTAGGTGTCCCTGGGGGTGCCCTGGCTGTCCCCTAGGTGTCCCTGGGGCTGCCCTTCCTGTCCCCTAGGTGTCCCTGGGGGTGCCCTGGCTGTCCCTAGGGTGCCCTGGCTGTGCCCTCTCTGTCCCTGGAGTGCCCTAGGTGTCCATGGGGGTGCCCTGGGTGTCCCTGGGGTTCCCTGGCTGTCCCCTAGGTGTCCCTGGGGGTGCCCTGGGTGTCCCTGGGGGTGCACCGGGTGTCACTGGAGTTCCCTGGCTGTCCCGTACGTGTCCCTGGGGTTCCCTGGAGGTCCCCTAGGTGTCCATGGGGGTGCCCTCGCTGTCCCCTAGGCGGCCCTGGGGGTGCCCTGAGTGTCCCTGGGGTGCCCTGTCTGTCCCCTAGGTGTCCCATGGGGTGCCCTGGGTGTCCCTGGAGTGCCCTGGCTGTCCCCCTAAATGTCCCTGGGGGTGCCCTGGCTGTCCCCTAGGTTTCCCTGGGGGTGCCCTGCCTGTCCCCTAGGTGTCCCTGGGGGTGCCCTGGCTGTCTTTAGGGTGCCCTGGCTGTCCCCTAGGTGTTTCTGGGGGTGCCCTAGGTGTCCCTGGGGGTGCCCTGGCTGTCCCTAGGGTGCCCAGGCTGTCCCCTAGGTGTCCCTGGGGGTGCCCTGGGTGTCCCTGGGGTGCCCTGGCTGTCCCCTTGGTGTCCCTGGGGTGCCCTTTGGGTCCCTGGGGTGCCCTGGGGGTGCCCTGGTGTCCCTGGGCGGACCCTGGCTGTCCCCTAGGTGTCCCTGGGGGTGCCCTGCCTGTCCCCTAGGTGTCCCTGGGGGTGCCCTGGCTGTCCTCTAGGTGTCCCTGGGGGTGCCCTGGCTGTCCCTCGGGTTCCCTGGCTGTCCCCTTGGTGTCCCTGGGGGGGCCCCTGGTGTCCCTGGGGGTGCACACGGTGTCAGTGAGGTTCCCTGGCTGTCCCGTACATGTCCCGGGGGTTCCCTGGCTGTCCCCTAGGTGTCCCTGGGGGTGCCCTGAGTGTCCCTGGGCTGCCCTGGCTGTCCCCTAGGTGTCCCTGGGGGGGCCCTGGCAGTCCCCGAGGTGTCCCTGGGGGTGCCCTGGGTGTCCCTGGGGGTGCCCTCGCTGTCCCTGGGGTGCCCTGGCTGTCCCCTAGGTGTCCCTAGGGGTCCCCATGGTGTCCCTTGGGGGTGCCCAGGGTGTCCCTTAGGTGTCCCTGGGGTGCCCTTGCTGTCCCCAAGCTGTCCCTGGGGGTACCCTGGCTGTCCCTGGGGTGCTCTGGATGTCCCCTTGGTGTCCCTGGGGGTGCCCTGGCTGTCCCCTTGGTGTCCCTAGGGTGCCCTGTCTGTGCCCTTGGTGTCCCTGGGGGTGCCCTGGCTGTCCCTAGGGTGCCCTGGCTGTCCCCTAGGTGTCCCTGGGGTGCCCTGGTGTCCCTCGGGGTGCTTTGGCTGTCCCCTAGGTGTCCCTGGGGGTGCCCTGCCTGTCCCCTATGTGTCTCTGGGGGTGCCCTGGCTGTTCCTTTGGGTGCCCTGGCTGTCCCCTATGTGTCCCTGGGGGTGCCCTGGTGTCCCTGGGGATGCCCTGGCTGTCCCCTAGGTGTCCCTGGGGGTGCCCTGGGTGTCCCTGGGGGGGCCCTGGCTGTCCCCTAGAGGTCTCTGGGGGTGCCCTGCCCGTCCCCTAGGTGTCCCTGGGGGTGCCCTGGCTGTCCCTAGGGTGCCCTGGCTGCGCCCTAGGTGTCCCTGGGGTACCCTGGCTGTCCTAGGGTGCCCTGGCTGTGCCCTTGGTGTCCCTGGGGGTGCCCTGGCTGTCCCTAGGGTGCCCTGTCTGTCCCCTACGTTTCCCTGGGGGTGCCCTGGCTGTCCCTGGAGTGCCCTGGCTGTCCCCTAGGTGTCCCTGGGGCTTCCCTGGCTGTCCCTAGGGTGCCCTGGCTGTGCCCACGGTGTATCTGGGGGTGCCCTGGCTGTCCATAGGGTGCCCTTTCTGTGCCATCGGTGTCCCTTGGGGTGCCCTGGCTGTCCCCTAGGTGTCCCTGGGTGTGCCCTAGGTGTCCCTGGGGGTGTCCTGCCTTCCATTCGGTGTCCCTGGGGGTGCCCTGGCTGTCCCTGGGGGTGCCCTGGCTGTCCTCTACGTGTCCCTGGGGGTGCCTTCCCTGTCCCTCGGGGTGCCCTGGCTGTCCCCTTGGTGTCCCTGGGGGTGCCCTGGGTGTCCCTGGGGTGCACTGGCTGTCCCCTAGGTGTCCCTGGCGCGGCCCTGGCTGTCCCTCGGGTTCCCTGGCTGTCCCCTAGGTGTCCCTGGGCGTGCCCTGGCTGTCCCTCGGGTTCCCTGGCTGTCCCCTAGGTGTCCCTGGGGGGGCCCTGGGTGTCCCTGGAGTGCCCTGTCTTTCCCCTAAATGTCCCTGGGGGTGCCCTGGCTGTCCCCTAGGTGTCCCTGGGGGTGCCCTGCCTGTCCCCTAGGTGTCCCTGGGGGTGCCCTGGCTGTCTTTAGGGTGCCCTGGCTGTCCCCTAGGTGTCCCTGGGGGTGCCCTGCGTGTCCCTGGGGTGCCCTGGCTGTCCCCTAGGTGTTTCTGGGGGTGCCCTAGGTGTCCCTGGGGGTGCCCTGGTTGTCCCTAGGGTGCCCTGGCTCTCCCCTAGGTGTCCCTGGGGGTGCCCTGGGTGTCCCTGGGGTGCCCTGGCTGTCCCCTAGGTGTCCCTGGGGGTGCCCTGTCTGTGCCCTTGGTGTCCCTAGGGTGCCCTATCTGTGCCCTTGGTGTCCCTGGGGGTGCCCTGGCTGTCCCTAGGGTGCCCTGGATGTGCCCTTGGTGTCCCTGGGGGTGCCCTGGCTGTCCCTAGGGTGCCCTGGCTGTGCCCTTGGTGTCCCTGGGGGTGCCCTGGCTGTCCCTAGGGTGCCCTGGCTGTGCCCTAGGTGTCCCTGGTGGTGCCCTGGCTGTCCCTAGGGTGCCCTGGCTGTCCCTAGGTGTCCCTGGGGGTGGCCTGGTGTCCCTCTGGGTGCCCTGGGTGTCCCCTAGGTGTCCCTGGGGTGCCCTGGCTGTCCCCTAGGTGTCCCTGGGGCTGCCCTGCCTGTCCCCTGGGTGTCCCTGGAGGTGCCCTGGCTGTCCCTAGGGTGCCCTGGCTGTGCCCTAGGTGTCCCTGGGGTGCCCTGGCTGTCCCTGGGGGTGCCATGGCTGTCCTCTCGTTGTCCCTGGGGGTACCCTGCGTGTCCCGTAGGTGTCCTTGGGGGTGCCCTGGCTGTCCCTAGGGTGCCCTTTCAGTGCCCTCGGTGTCCCTGGGGGTGCCCTGGCTGTCCCCTAGGTGTCCCTGGGTGTGCCCTGGGTGTGCCTGGGGTGCCCTGTCTGTCCCCTAGGTGTCCCTGGGTGTGCCCTGGGTGTCCCTGGGGATGCCCTGGATGTCCCCTAGGTGTCCCTGGGGGTGCCCTGGCTGTCCCTGGGGTGCCATGGCTGTCCCCTAGGTGTCCCTGGGGGGGCCCTGGCTGTCCCCTAGGTGTCCCTGGGGGTGCCCTGGCTGTTCCCTAGGTGTCCCTGGGGGTGCCCTGGGTGTCCCTTGGGGGGCCCTGGCTGTCCCCTAGGTGACCCTGGGGGTGCCCTGGCTGTGCCCTCGGTGTCCCTGAGGGTGCCCTGGGTGTCCCTTGGGTGCCTTGGCTGTACCCTGGGTGTCCCTGGGGGTGTCCTGCCTTCCCCTAGGTGTCCCTCGGGCGCCCTGGCTTTCCCCTAGGTGTCCCTGGGGGTGCCCTGCGTGTCCCTGGGGTGCCCTGGCTGTCCCCTAGGTGTCCCTGGGGGTGCCCTGGCTGTCCCGTCAGTGTCCCTGGGAGTGCCCTGGCTGTCTTCTAGGTGTCCCTGGGGCTGCCCTGGGCGTCCCCTAGGTTTCCCTGGGGGTGCCCTGGCTGTCCCTAGGGTGCCCTGGCTGTGCCCTCGGTGTCTCTGGGGGTGCCCTAGGTGTCCCTGGGGGTGACCTCGGTGTCCCTGGGGGTGCCCTGGCTGTCCCCTAGGTGTCCCTGGGGGTGCCCTGGGTGTCCCTGGGGGTGCCCTGGCGTTCCCTGGGGTGCCATGGCTGTCCTTTACGTGTCCCTGGGGGTGCCCTGGCTGTCCCCTCGGTGTCCCTGGGGTGCCCTGCCTTTCCCCTAGGTGTCCTTGGGGGGGCCCTGGCTGTCCCCTAGGTGTCCCCTGGGGGTGCCCTGCCTGTCCCCTAGGTGTCCCTGGGGGTGCCATGCCTGTCCCCTACGTTTCCCTGGAGGTGCCCTGGCTGTCCCTAGGGTGCCCTGGCTGTCCCCTAGGTGTTCCTGGGGGTGCCCTAGGTGTGCCTGGGGGGGCCCTGGGTGTCCATGGGGGGGCCCTGGCTGTCCCCTAGGGGTCTCTGGGGGTGCCGTGCCTGTCCCCTAGGTGTCCCTGGGGCGCCCTGGCTCTCCCGTTAGTGTCCCTGGGGGTGCCCTGGCTGTCCCCTAGGTGTCCCTGGGGGTGTCCTGCCTTCCCCTAGGTGTCCCTGGGGGTGCCCTGGCTTTCCCTTCGGTGTCCCTGTGCGTGCCCTGCCTGTCCCCTAGGTGTCCCTGGGGGTGCCCTCTGGGTCCCTGGGGTGCCCTGGGTGTGCCCTGGTGTTCCTTGGGGTGCCCTGGCTATCCCCTAGGTGTCCCTGGGGGTGCCCTGGCTGTCCCTCGGGTTCCCTGGCTGTCCCCTAGGTGTCCCTGGGGGTGCCCAGGGTGCCCCTGGGGTTCCCTGGAGGTCCCCTAGGTGTCCCTGGGGGTGCCCTGAGTGTCCCTGGGCTGCCCTGGCTGTCCCCTAGGTGTCCCTGGGGGTGCCCTGGTGTCCCTCGGGGTGCCCTGGCTGTCCCTAGGTGTCCCTGGGGGTGCCCTAGGTGTCCCTGGGGATGCCCTGTCTGTCCCCTAGGTGTCCCTAGGGTGCCCTGTCTATGCCCTTGGTGTCCCTGGAGGTGCCCTGGCTGTCCCTAGGGTGCCCTGGCTGTCCCCTAGGTGTCCCTGGCGGTGCCCTGGTGTCCCTCGGGGTACCCTGTCTGTCCCCTTGGTGTCCCTAGGGTGCCCTGTCTGTGCCCTTGGTGTCCCTGGGGGTGCCCTGGCTGTCCCCTAGCTGTCCTTGGGGGTGCCCTGGCTGTCCCTAGGGTGCCCTGGCTGTGTTCTTGGTGTCCCTGGGGGTGCCCTGGCTGTCCCTTGAGAGCCCTGGCTGTGCCCTTGGTGTCCCTGGGGTGCCCTGGCTGTCCCTAGGGTGCCCTGGCTGTCCCCTTGGTGTCCCTGGGGTGCCCTGACTGTCCCCTAGGTGTCCCTGGGGGTGCCCTTGGTGTCCCTGTGGGTGTCCTGGCTGTGCCCTAGGGTGCCCTGGCTGTCCCCTAGGTGTCCCTGGGGGTGCCCTGGATGTCCCTGAGGTGCCCTGGCTGTCTCCAAGGTGTCCCTGTGGGTGCCCACAGTGTCCCTGGGAGTGCCCTGGCTGTCCCCTAGGGGTCTCTTGGGGTGCCCTGGCTGTCCCGTCAGTGTCCCTAGGGGTGCCCTGGCTGTCCCCTAGGTGTCCCTGGGGGTGCCCTGGGTGTTCCTGAGGTGCCCTGGCTGTCCCCTAGGTGTCCCTGGGGGGGCCCTGGCTGTCCCCTAGGTGTCCCTGGGGTGCCCTGCCTGTCCTCTAGGTGTCCCTGGGGGTTTCCTGCCTGTCCCTTAGGTGTCCCTGGGGGTGCCCTGGGTGTCCCTGGGGGTGCCCTGGCTGTCCCCTAGGTGTCCCTGGGGGTTCCCTGCCTGTCCCCTAGGTGTCCCTGGGGGTTCCCTGGGTGTCCCTGGGGGTGCCCTGGCTGTCCCCTAGGTGTCCCTGGGGGTGCCCTGGGTGTCCCTGGAGTGCCCTGGCTGTCCCCTATATGTCGCTGGGGGTGCCCTGGGTGTCCCTGGAGTGCCCTGGCTGTCCCCTAAATGTCCCTGGGGGTGCCCTGGCTGTCCCCTAAGTGTCCCTGGGGGTGCCCTGCCTGTCCCCTTGGTGTCCCAGGGGGTGCCCTGGGTGTCACTGGGGGGGCCCTGGCTGTCCTTGGGGTGCTCTGGCTGTCCCCTTGGTGTCCCTGGGGGAGCCCTGGGTGTCCCTGGGTTGCCCTGGGGATGCCCTGCCTATCCTCTAGGTGTCCCTGGGGGTGCCCTGGCTGTCCCCTCGTTGTCCCTTGGGGTGCCCTGCCTGTCCCCTAGGTGTCCCTGGGGGTGCCCTGGTTGTCCCCTAGGTGTCCCTGGGGGTGCCCTGGGTGTCCCTGGAGTGCCCTGGCTGTCCCCTAAATGTCCCTGGGGGGGCCCTGGGTGTCCCTGGAGTGCCCTGGCTGTCCCCGAAATGTCCCTGGGGGTGCCCTGGCTGTCACCTAGGTGTCCCTGGGGGGGCCCTGGCTGTCCCCTAGGTGTCCCTGGGGGTGCCCTCGCTGTCCCTGGGGTGCCCTGGCTGTCCCCTTGGTGGCCCTGGGGGTGCCCTGTGTGTCCCTGGGGATGCCCTGGAGGTCCCCTTGGTGTCCCTGGGGGTGCCCTGGCTGTCCCTGGGGTGCCCTGGCTGTCCCCTAGGTGTCCCTGGGTGTGCCCTGGGTGTCCCTGGGGGTGCCCTGGCTTTCCCCTAGGTGTCCCTGGGGGTGCCCTGGCTCTCCCTAGGGCGCCCTGGGGGTGCCCTAGGTGTCCCTGGGGGTGCCCTGGCTGTCCCTGGAGTGCCCTGGCTGTCCCGTCTGTGTCCCTGTGGGTGCCCTGATTGTCCCTGGGGTGCCCAGGGGGTGCCCTGGCTGTCCCCTCGGTGTCCCTGGGGGTGCCCTGTGTGTCCCTGAGGTGCCCTGGCTGTCCCCTAGGTGTCCCTGGGGGTGCCCTGGCTGTCCCCTTCGTGTCTTGGGGGTGCCCTCGCTGTCCCTGGTGTGCCCTGGCTGTCCCATTCATGGCCCTGGGGGTGCCCTGGGTGTCTCTGGGGGTGCCCTGGAGGTCCCCTTGGTGTCCCTGGGGGGGCCCTGGCTTTCCCTGGGGTGCCCTGGCTGTCCCCTAGGTGTCCCTGGGTGTGCCCTGGGTGTCCCTGGGTGTGCCCTGGCTTTCCCCTAGGTGTCCCTGGGGGGGGCCCTGGCAGTCCCCTAGGTGTCCCTGGACGTGCCCTGGCTGTTCCTAGGGCGCCCTGGGGGTGCCCTAGGTGTCCCTGGGGGTGCCCTGGCTGTCCCTGGAGTGCCCTGGCTGTCCCCTAGGTGTCCCTGGGGGGGCCCTGGCTGTCCCCTAGGTGTCCCTGGGGGTGCCCTGGCTGTCCTCTAGGTGTCCCTGGGGGTGCCCTGGGTGTCCCTGGGGATGCCCTGGCTGTTCCCTAGGTGTCCCTGGGGGTGCCCTGGGTGTCCCTTGGGGGGCCCTGGCTGTCCCCTAGGGGTCTCTGGGGGTGCCCTGCCTGTCGCCTAGGTGACCCTGGGGGTGCCCTGGCTGTGCCCTCGGTGTCCCTGAGGGTGCCCTGGGTGTCCCTTGGGTGCCTTGGCTGTACCCTGGGTGTCCCTGGGGGTGTCCTGCCTTCCCCTAGGTGTCCCTCGGGCGCCCTGGCTTTCCCCTAGGTGTCCCTGGAGGTGCCCTGCGTGTCCCTGGGGTGCCCTGGCTGTCCCCTCGGTGTCCCTGGGGGTGCCCTGGCTGTCGCCTAAATGTCCCTGGGGGTGCCCTGGCTGTCCCCTAGGTGTCCCTGGGGGTGTCCTGCCTTCCCCTAGGTGTCCCTGGGGTTGCCCTGGGTTTCCCTGGAGTGCCCTGGCTGTCCCCTAGTTGTCCCTGGGGGGGCCCTGGCTGTCCCCTAGGTGTCCCTGTGGGTGTCCTGCCTGTCCCCTAGGTGTCCCTGGGGGTGCCCTGGCTGTCCTCTAGGTGTCCCTGGGAGTGCCCTGGGTATCCCTGGGGATGCCCTGGCTGTCCCCTAGGTGTCCCTGGGGGTGCGCTGGGTGTCCCTGGGGGGGCCCTGGCTGTGCCCTAGGTGTCCCTGGCGTTGCCTTGGCTGTGCCTAGGGTGCCCTGGCTGTGCCCTTGGTGTCCCTGGGGGTGCTCTGGCTGTCCCTCGGGTGCCCTGGCTGTCCCCTAGGTGTCCCTGGGGGTGCCCTGGCTGTCTCTGGAGTGCCCTGGCTGTCCCCTAGGTGTCCCTGGGTGTGCCCTCGCTGTCCCCTAGGTGTCCCTGGGGGTGCCCTTGGTGTCCCTGGGGGGGCCCTGGCTATCCCCTAGGGGTCTCTGGGGGTGCCCTGCCTGTCCCCTAGGTGTCCCTGGGTGTGCCCTGGCTGTCCCCTAGGTGTCCCTGGGGGTGCCCTTGGTGTCCCTGGGAGGGCCCTGGCTGTCCCCTAGGGGTCTCTGGGGGTGCCCGGCCTGTCCCCTAGGTGTCCCTGAGGGTGCCCTGGGTGTCCCTGGGGTGCCATGGCAGTACCCTAGGTGTCCCTGGGGGTGTCCTGCCTTCCCCTAGGTGTCCCTCGGGTGCCCTGGCTTTCCCCTAGTTGTCCCTGGGGTGCCCTGCCTGTCCCCTAGGTGTCGTTGGGGGTGCCCTGTGTGTCCCTGGGGGTGCCCTGCCTGTCCCCTTGGTGTCCCTGGGGTGCCCTGGCTGTCCCCTTCGTGTCCCTTGGGGTGCCCTGGGTGTCCCTGGGGGTGCCCTGGCGGTCCCTAGGGTGCCCTGGCTGTCCCCTAGGTGTCCCTGGGGGTGCCCTGGATGTCCCTGAGGTGCCCTGGCTGTCTTCAAGGTGTCCCTGTGGGTGCCCAGAGTGTCCCTGGGAGTGCCCTGGCTGTCCCCTAGGGGTCTCTGTGGGTGCCCTGGCTGTCCCGTCAGTGTCCCTGGGAGTGCCCTGCCTGTCCCCTAGGTGTCCCTGGGGGTGCTCGGCCTGTTTCCTAGGTGTCCCTGGGGGTGCCCTGGGTGTCCCTGGAGTGCCCTGGCTGTCCCCTAAATGTCCCTGGGGGTGCCCTGGCTGTCCCCTAGGTGTCCCTGGGGGTGCCCTGCCTGTCCCCTAGGTGTCCCTGGGGGTGCCCTGGCTGTCTTTAGGGTCCCCTGGCTGTCCCCTAGGTGACCCTGGGGGTGCCCTGGGTGTCCCTGGAGTGCCCTGGCTGTCCCCTAGTTGTCCCTGGGGGGGCCCTGGCTGTCCTCTAAGTGTCCCTGGGGGTGCCCTGGGTGTCCCTGGGGACGCCCTGGCTGTCCCCTAGGTGTCCCTGGCGTTGCCCTGGCTGTCCCTAGGGTGCCCTGTCTGTGCCCTTGGTGTCCCTGGGGGTGCTCTGGCTGTCCCTCGGGTGCCCTGGCTGTCCCCTAGGTGTCCCTGGGGGTGCCTGGCTGTCCCGTCAGTGTCCCTGGGAGTGCCCTGGCTGTGTTCTAGGTTTCCCTGGGGGTGCCCTGGCTGTCCCTAGGGTGCCCTGGCTGTGCCCTCGGTGTCTCTGGGGGTGCCCGAGGTGTCCCTGGGGGTGACCTCGGTGTCCCTGGGGGTGCCCTGGCTGTCCCCTAGGTGTCCCTGGGGGAGCCCTGGGTGTGCCTGGGGTGCCCTGGCTGTCCCCTTGGTGTCCCTGGGCGGGCCCTGGCTGTCCCCTAGGTGTCCCTGGGGGTGCCCTTCCTGTCCTCTAGGTGGCCCTGGGGGTGCCCTCGCTGTCCCTGGGGGTGCCCTTACTGTCCCATAGGTGTGCCTGGGGGTGCCCTTCCTGTCCCTGGAGTTTCCTGGCTGTCCCCTTGGTGTCCCTGGTGGTGCCCTGGCTGTGCCCTCGGTGTCCCTGAGGCTGCCCTGGCTGTCCCTAGGGTGCCCTGGCTGTGCCCTAGGTGTCCCTGGGGGTGCCCAAGCTGTCCCTAGGTTGCCCTGGCTGTGCCCTTGGTGTTCCTGGGGGGGCCCTGGCTGTCCCCTAGGGGTCTCTGGGGGTGCCCTGCCTGTCCCCTAGGTGTCCCTGGGGGTTCCCTGGCTGTGCCCTCGGTGTCCCTGGGTGTGCCCTGGCTGTCCCTAGGGTGCTTTGGCTGTGCCCTATGTGTCCCTCGGGGTGCCCAGGTTGTCACTGGGGTTCCCTGGCTGTCCCCTAGGTGTCCCTGGGGGGGCCCTGGCAGTCCCCGAGGTGTCCCTGAGGGTGCCCTGGGTGTCCCTGGGGGTGCCCTGGAGGTCCCCTAGGTGTCCCTGGGGGTGCCTTCGCTGTCCCTGGGGTGCCCTGGCTGTCTCCTAGGTGTCCCTGGGTGTCCCCTTGGTGTCCCTGGGGGTGCCCAGGGTGTCCCTTAGGTGTCCCTGGGGGTGCCCTTGCTGTCCCCTAGCTGTCCCTTGGGGTACCCTGGCTGTCTCTGGGGTGCTCTGGATGTCCCCTTGGTGTCCCTGGGGGTGCCCTGCCTGTCCCCTTGGTGTCCCTAGGGTGCCCTGTATGTGCCCTTGGTGTCCCTGGGGGTGCCCTGGCTGTCCCTAGGGTGCCCTGGCTGTCCCCTAGGTGTCCCTGGCGGTGCCCTGGGTGTGCCTGGGGTGCCCTGGCTGTCCTCTAGGTGTCCCTGGGGTTGCCCTGGCTGTCCCTGGGGATGCCCTGGCTGTCCCCTAGGTGTCCCTGGGAGTGCCCTGAGTGTCCCTGGGGGGGCCCTGGATGTCCCTAGGGTGCCCTGGCTGTGCCCTAGGTGTCCCTGGGGGTGCTCTGGCTGTCCCTAGGGTGCCCTGTCTTTGCCCTTGGTGTCCCTGGGGGTGCCCTGGTGTCCCTCGGGGTGCCCTGGCTGTCCCGTAGGTGTCCCTGGGGGTGCCCTCCCTGTCCCTCGGGGTGCCCTGGCTGTCCCTGGGGTGCCCTGGCTGTCACCTAGGTGTCCCTGGGGGTGCCCTGGCTGTCCCTCGGGTGCCCTGGCTGTCCCCTAGATGTCCCTGGAGGTCGTCTAGGTGTCCCTGGGTGTGCCCTCGCTGTCCCTCGGGTGCCCTGGCTGTCCCCTAGGTGTCCCTGGGGGTGCCGTGCGTGTGCCTGGGGTTCCCTGGCTGTCCTCTAGGTGTCCCTGGGGTTGCCCTGGGTGTCCCTGGGGTGCTCTGGATGTCCCCTTGGTGTCCCTGGGGGTGCCCTGGCTGTCCCCTTGGTGTCCCTAGGGTGCCCTGTGTGTGCCCTTGCTGTCCCTGGAGGTGCCCTGGCTATCCCTAGGGTGCCCAGTCTGTCCCCTAGGTGTCCCTGGGGGTGCCCTGGTGTCCCTCGGGGTGCCCTGGCTGTCCTCTAGGTGTCCCTGGGGTTGCCCTGGGTGTCCCTGGGGACGCCCTGGCTGTCCCCTAGGTGTCCCTGGGGGTGCCCTGGCTGTCCCTGGGGTGCTCTGGATGTCCCCTTGGTGTCCCTGGGGGTGCCCTGGCTGTCCCTCGGGTGCCCTGGCTTTGCCCTAGGGGTCCCTGGGGGTGCCCTGGCTGTCTCTAGGGTGCCCTGGCTGTCACCTAGGTGTCCCTTGGGGTGCCCTGGCTGTCCCCTAGGTGTCCCTGGGGGTGCCCTGCCTCTCCCCTAGGTGTCCCTGGGGGTGCCCTGGCTGTCCCCTAGGTGTCCCTGGGGGTGCCCTGGGTGTCCCTGGGGGTGCCCTGGCTGTCCCCTAGGTGTCCCTGGGGGTGACCTGGGTGTCCCTGGGGGTGCCCTCGCTGTCCCTGGGGTGCCCTGGCTGTCCCCTGGGTGGCCCTGGGGGTGCCCTGGGTGTCCCTGGGGGTGCCCTGGAGGTCCCCTAGGTGTCCCTGGGGGTGCCCTGGCTGTCCCTGGGGTGCCCTGGCTGTCCCCAAGGTGTCCCTGGGGGTGCCCTGCCTGTCATCTCGGTGTCCCTGGGGGTGCCCTGGCTGTGCCCTCGGTGTCCCTGGGGGTGCCCTGGTTGTCCCTAGGGTGCCTTGGCTGTCCCCTAGGTGTCCCGGGGGGGGCCCTGGGTGTCCCTGGGCGTGCACAGGGTGTCCCTGGGGTTCCCTGGCTGTCCCCTAGGTGTCCCGGGGGGGGCCCTGGCTGTCCCCTAGGTGTCCCTGGGGGTGCACAGGGTGTCCCTGGGGTGCCCTGACTGTCCCCTAGGTGTCCCTGGGGGTGCCCTGGCTGTCCCCTTGGTGTCCCTGGGGTGCCCTGGCTGTCCCCTTGGTGTCCCTGGGGGAGCCCTGGGTGTCCCTGGGGTGCCCTGGGCGTGCCCTGCCTGTCCCCTAGGTGTCCCTGGGGGTGCCATGCCTGTCCCCTAGGTGTCCCTGGGTGTGCCCTGGCTGTCCCTAGGGTGCCCTGGCTGTCCCCTAGGTGTCCCTGGGGGTGACCTGCCTGTTCCCTAGGTGTCCCTGGGGGTGCCCTGGCTGTCCCCAGGGTGCCCTGGCTGTGCCCTCAGTGTCTCTGGGGGTGCCCTGGCTGTCCCCTCGGTGTCCCTGGGGGTGCCCTGGCTGTCCCTAGGGTTCCGTGGCTATCCCCTAGGTGTCCCTGGGGGGGCCCTGGGTGTCCCTGGGGTGCCCTGGCTGTCCCCTCGGTGTCCCTGGGGGTGCCCTGGGTGTCCCTGGGGTGCCCTGGCTGTCCCCTACGTGTCTCTGGGGGGGCCCTGGCTGTCCCCTAGGTGTCCCTGGGGGTGCCCTGCCTGTCCCTAGGGTGCCCTGGCTGTCCCCTAGGTGTCCCTGGGGTGCCCTAGGTGTCCCTGGGGGTGCCCTGGCTGTCCCCTAGGTGTCCCTGGGGGTGCCCTGGCTGTCCCCTAGGTGTTCCTGGGGGTTCCCTGCGTGTCCCTGGGGTGCCCTGGCTGTCCCCTAGGTGTCCCTGGGGTGCCCTAGGTGTCCCTGGGGGTGCCCTGGCTGTCCCTAGTGTGCCCTGGCTGTCCCCTTGGTGTCCCTGGGGGTGCCCTGGGTGTCCCTAGGGTGCCCTGACTGTCCCCAAGGTGTCCCTGGGGGTGCCCAGAGTATCCCTGGGAGTGCCCTGGCTGTCCCCTAGGGGTCTCTGGGGGTGCCCTGGCTGTCCCCTAGGTGTCCCTGGGGGTGCCCTGGGTGTCCCTGAGTTGCCCTGGCTATGCTCAGGGTGGCCCTGGGGGTGCCCTGGCTGTCCCCTAGGTGTCCCTGGCTGTTCCCTTGGTGTCCCTGGGGGTGCCCTGGAGGTCCCCTACGTGGCCCTGGGGGTGCCCTTGCTGTCCCCTAGGTGTCCCTGGGGGTGCCCTTCCTGTCCCCTAGGTGTCCCTGGGGGTGCCCTGGCTGTGCCCTCGGTGTCCCTGGGTGTGCCCTGGCTGTACCTAGGGTGCCCTGGCTGTGCCCTAGGTGTCCTGGGGGTGCCCTGGCTGTCCCTAGGGTGCCCTGGCTGTGCCCTTGGTGTCCCTGGGGGTGCCCTGGCTGTCCCTAGGGTGCCCTGGCTTTGCCCTAGGTGTCCCTGCGGGGGCCCTGGGTGTCCCTGGGGGTGCCCAGGGTGTCCCTGGCGTGCCCTGGCTGTCCCGTAGGTGTCCCTGGGGGTGCCCTGGATGTCCCTGGGGGTGCACAGGGTGTGACTGGAGTTCCCTGGAGGTCCCCCAGGTGTCCCTGGGGTGCCCTGGGTGTCCCTGGGGTGCCCTGGCTGTCCCCTAGGTGTCCCTGGGGGTGCCCTGGGTGTCCCTGGGGGTACCCTGGCTGTCACGTAGGTGTCCCTGGGGGTGCCCTGGGTGTCCCTGGCGTTCCCTGGCTGTCCCCTAGGTGTCCCTGGGGGGGCCCTGGGTGTCCCTGGGGGTGCACAGGGTGTCAGTGGGGTTCCCTGGCTGTCCCGTACGTGTCCCTGGGGTTCCCTGGCTGTCCCCTAGGTTTCCCTGGGGGTGCCCTGAGTGTCCCTGGGCTGCCCTGGCTGTCCCCTAGGTGTCCCTGGGGTGCCCTAGGTGTCCCTGGGGGTGCTCTGGCTGTCCCCTAGGTGTCCCTGGGGGTGCCCTGGCTGTCCCCTAGGTCTTCCTGGGGGTTCCCTGCGTGTCCCTGGGGTCCCCTGGCTGTCCCCTAGGTGTCCCTGGGGTGCCCTAGGTGTCCCTGGGGGTGCCCTGGCTGTCCCTAATGTGCCCTGGCTGTCCCCTAGGTATCCCTGGGGGTGCCCTGGGTGTCCCTAGGGTGCCCTGACTGTCCCCAAGGTGTCCCTGGGGGTGCCCAATGTGTCCCTGGGAGTGCCCTGGCTGTCCCCTAGGTGTCCCTGGGGGTGCCCCGGGTGTCCCTGGGGTGCCCTGTCTATGCTCTAGGTGGCCCTGGGGGTGCCCTGGCTGTCCCCTAGGTGTCCCTGGCTGTTCCCTTGGTGTCCCTGGGGGTGCCCTGGAGGTCCCCTACGTGGCCCTGGGGGTGCCCTTGCTGTCCCCTAGGTGTCCCTGGGGGTGCCCTGCCTGTCCCCTAGGTGTCCCTGGGGGTGCCCTGGCTGTGCCCTCGGTGTCCCTGGGGGTGCCCTTGCTGTCCCTAGGGTGCCCTGGCTGTGCCCTAGGTGTCCTGGGGGTGCCCTTGCTGTCCCTAGTGTGCCCTGGCTGTGCCCTTGGTGTCCCTGGGGGTGCCCTGGCTGTCCCTAGGGTGCCCTGGCTGTACCCTAGGTGTCCCTGGGGGGGCCCTGGGTGTCCCTGGGGGTGCCCAGGGTGTCCCTGGCGTGCCCTGGCTGTCCCCTAGGTGTCCCTGGGGGTGCCCTGGGTGTCCCTGGGGGTGCACAGGGTGTCACTGGGGTTCCCTGGAGGTCCCCTAGGTGTCCCTGGGGGTGCCCTGGGTGTCCCTGGGGTGCCCTGGCTGTCCCCTAGGTGTCCCTGGGGGTGCCCTGGGTGTCCCTGGGGGTGCCCTGGCTGTCACGTAGGTGTCCCTGGGGGTGCCCTGGGTGTCCCTGGGGTTCCCTGGCTGTCCCCTAGGTGTCCCTGGGGGGGCCCTGGGTGTCCCTAGGGGTGCACAGGGTGTCAGTGGGGTTCCCTGGCTGTCCCGTACGTGTCCCTGGGGTTCCCTGGCTGTCCCCTAGGTTTCCCTGGGGGTGCCCTGAGTGTCCCTGGGCTGCCCTGGCTGTCCCCTAGGTGTTCCTGGGGGAGCCCTCGCTGTCCCTGGGGTGCCCTGGCTGTCCCCTAGGTGTCCCTGGGGGTCCTCTTGGTGTCCCTGGGGGTGCCCAGCGTGTCCCTTAGGTGTTCCTGGGGGTGCCCTGACTGTCCCTGGAGTTCCCTGGCTGTCCCCTTGGTGTCCCTGGTGGTGCCCTGACTGTGCCCTCGGTGTCCCTGAGGCTGCCCTGTCTGTCCCTAGGGTGCCCTGGTTGTGCCCTAGGTGTCCCTGGGGGTGCCCATGGTGTCCCTAGGGTGCCCTGGCTATGCCCTTGGTGTCCCTGGGGGGCCCTGGCTGTCCCCTAGGAGTCTCTGGGGGTGCCATGCCTGTCCCCTAGGTGTCCCTGGGGGTGCCCTGGCTGTGCCCTCGGTGTCCCTGGGGGTGCCCTGGCTGTCCCTAGGGTGCCCTGGCTGTTCTCTAGGTGTCCCTGGGGGTGCCCTGCCTGTCCCTTAGGTGTCCCTGGGGGTTCCATGCCTGTCCCCTAGGTGTCCCTGGGGGTGCCCTGGCTGTCCCCTAGGTGTCCCTGGGGTTGCCCTGGCTGTCCCCTAGGTGTCCCTGGGGGTGCCCTGGGTGTCCCTGGGGGGGCCCTGGCTGTCCTCTAGGTGTCCCTGGGGGTGCCCTGCCTGTCCCTCGGGGTGCCCTGGCTGTCCCCTAGGTGTCCCTGGGGGTGCCCTGGTGTCCCTGGGGGTGCCCTCGCTCTCCCTGGGGTGCCCTGGCTGTCCCCTAGGTGTCCCTGGGGGTGCCCTGGCTGTCCCCTAGGTGTTCCTGGGGGTTCCCTGCGTGTCCCTGGGGTGCCCTGGCTGTCCCCTAGGTGTCCCTGGGGTGCCCTATGTGTCCCTGGGGGTGCCCTGGCTGTCCCTAGTGTGCCCTGGCTGTCCCCTAGGTGTCCCTGGGGGTGCCCTGGGTGTCCCTAGGGTGCCCTGACTGTCCCCAAGGTGTCCCTGGGGGTGCCCAGAGTGTCCCTGGGAGTGCCCTGGCTGTCCCCTAGGGGTCTCTGGGGGTGCCCTGGCTGTCCCCTAGGTGTCCCTGGGGGTGCCCTGGGTGTCCCTGGGGTGCCCTGGCTATGCTCTAGGTGGCCCTGGGGGTGCCCTGGCTGTCCCCTAGGTGTCCCTGGCTGTTCCCTTGGTGTCCCTGGGGGTGCCCTGGAGGTCCCCTACGTGGCCCTGGGGGTGCCCTTGCTGTCCCCTAGGTGTCCCTGGGGGTGCCCTGCCTGTCCCCTAGGTGTCCCTGGGGGTGCCCTGGCTGTGCCCTCGGTGTCCCTGGGGGTGCCCTGGCTGTCCCTAGGGTGCCCTGGCTGTGCCCTAGGTGTACTGGGGGTGCCCTGGCTGTCCCTAGGGTGCCCTGGCTGTGCCCTTGGTGTCCCTGGGGGTGCCCTGGCTGTCCCTAGGGTGCCCTGGCTGTGGCCTAGGTGTCCCTGGGGGTGCCCTGGGTGTCCCTGGGGGAGTCCTGCCTTCCCCTAGGTGTCCCTGGGGGTGCCCTGGCTTTCCCCTCGGTGTCCCTGGGGGTGCCCTGCCTGTCCCCTTGGTGTCCCAGGGGGTGCCGTGGGTGTACCTGGGGTGCCCTGGCTGTCCCCTAGGTGTCCCTGGGGGTGCCCTGGCTGTCCCCTTGGTGTCCCTAGGGTGCCCTGGCTGTCCCCTTGGTGTCCCTGGGGGAGCCCTGGGTGTCCCTGGGGTGCCCTGGGGGTGCCCTGCCTGTCCCCTAGGTGTCCCTGGGGGTGCCCTGGCTGTCCCTAGGGTGCCGTGGCTGTCCCCTAGGTGTCCCAGGGGGTGCCCTGGGTGTGCCTGGGGTGCCCTGGCTGTCCCCTAGGTGTCCCTGGGGGTGACCTGGGTGTCCCTGGGGTGCCCTGGGGGTGCCCTGCCTGTCCTCTAGGTGTCCCTGGGGGTGCCCTGGCTGTCCCCTAGGTGTCCCTGGGGGTGCTCTGGCCGTCCCCTAGGTGTCCCTGGGGGTGCCCTGGGTGTCCCTGGAGTGCCCTGGCTGTCCCCTAAATGTCCCTGGGAGTGCCCTGGCTTTCCCCTCGGTGTCCCTGGGGGTGCCCTTCCTGTCCCCTAGGTGTCTCTGGGTGTGCCCTGCCTGTCCCCTAGGTGTCGTTGGGGGTGCCCTGGGTGTCCCTGGGTGTGCCCTGCCTGTCCCCTAGGTGTCCCTGGGGGTGCCCTGGGTGTCCCTGGGGTGCCCTGGCTGTCCCCTAGGTGTCCCTGGGGGTGCCTAGGGTGTCCCTGGGGTTCCCTTGCTGTCCCCTAGGCGTCCCTGGGGGGGCCCTGGGTGTCCCTGGGGGTGCACAGGGTGTCAGTGGGGTTCCCTGGCTGTCCCGTACGTGTCCCTGGGGTTCCCTGGCTGTCCCGTAGGTTTCCCTGGGGGTGCCCTGAGTGTCCCTGGGCTGCCCTGGCTGTCCCCTAGGTGTCCCTGGGGGTGCCCTCGCTGTCCCTGGGGTGCCCTGGCTGTCCCCTCGGTGTCCCTGGGGGTCCTCTTGGTGTCCCTGGGGGTGCCCAGCGTGTCCCTTAGGTGTTCCTGGGGGTGCCCTGGCTGTCCCTGGAGTTCCCTGGCTGTCCCCGTGGTGTCCCTGGTGGTGCCCTGACTGTGCCCTCGGTGTCCCTGAGGCTGCCCTGTCTGTCCCTAGGGTGCCCTGGTTGTGCCCTTGGTGTCCCTGGGGGTGCCCATGGTGTCCCTAGGGTGCCCTGGCTATGCCCTTGGTGTCACTGGGGGGGCCCTGGCTGTCCCCTAGGGGTCTCTGGGGGTGCCATGCCTGTCCCCTAGGTGTCCCTGGGGGTGCCCTGGCTGTGCCCTCGGTGTCCCTGGGGGTGCCCTGGCTGTCCCTAGGGTGCCCTGGCTGTGCCCGAGGTGTCCCTGGGGGTGCCCTGGCTGTCCCTAGGGTGCCCTGGCTGAGCCCTAGGTGTCCCTGGGGGTGCCCTGGCTGTCCCTCGGGTTCCCTGGCTGTCCCCTAGGTGTCTCTGGGGGTGCCCCGCCTGTCCCCTAGGTGTCCCTGGGGGTGCCCTGGCTGTCCTCTAGGTGTCCCTGGGGGTGCCCTGGCTGTCCCTCGGTTTCCCTGGCTGTCCCCTAGGTGTCCCTGGGGTTGCCTTCGCTGTCCCTTGGTTGACCTGGCTGTCCCCTAGGTGTCCCTGGGTGTCCCCTTGGTGTCCCTGGGGTGCCCAGGGTGTCCCTTAGGTGTCCCTGGGGGTGCCCTTGCTGTACCCTAGCTGTCCCTGGGGGTGCCCTGGCTGTCCCTAGTGTGCCCTGGCTGTCCCCTAGGTGTCCCTGGGGGTGCCCTGGGTGTGCCTGGGGTGCCCTGGCTGTCCTCTAGTCGTCCCTGGGGGTGCCCTGGGTGTCCCTGGGGATGCCCTGGCTGTCCCCTAGGTGTCCCTGGGGGTGCCCTGAGTGTCCCTGGGGGGGCCCGGGCTGTGCCCTCGGTGTCCCTGGGGGTGCCCTGGCTGTCCCTAGGGTGCCCTGGCTGTTGCCTAGGTGTCCCTGGGAGTGCCCTGGCTGTCCCTAGGGTGCCCTGGCTGTGCCCTTGGTGTCCCTGGGGGTGCCCTGGCTGTCCCTAGGGTGCCCTGGCTGTGCCCTAGGTGTCCCTGGGGGTGCCCTCGCTGTCCGTAGGGTGCCTTGGCTGTCCCCTAGGTGTCCCTGGGGGTGCCCTGGCTGTCCCTAGGGTGCCCTGGCTGTCCTCTAGGTGTCCCTGGGGGTGCCCTGGCTGTCCCCTAGGTGTCCCTGGGGGTGCCCTGGGTGTCCCCTAGGTGTCCCTGGGGGTGCCCTGCCTTTCCCCTAGGTGTCCTTGGGGGGGCCCTGGCTGTCCCCTAGGTGTCCCTGGGGGTGCCCTGCCTGTCCCTTAGGTGTCCCTGGGGGTTCCATGCCTGTCCCCTAGGTGTCCCTGGGGGTGCCCTGGCTGTCCCGTAGGTGTCCCTGGGGTTGCCCTGGGTGTGCCTGGGGTGCCCTGCCTGTCCCCTAGGTGTCCCTGGGGGTGCCCTGGGTGTCCCTGGGATGCCCTGGCTGTTCCCTAGGTGGCCCAGGGGGTGCCCTGGCTGTCCCTAGGGTGCCCTGGCTGTCCCCTAGGTGTCCCTGGGGTGCCCTGCCTGTCCCCTCGGTGTCCCTGGGGGTGCCCAGGGTGTCCCTGGGGTGCCCTGGCTGTCCCCTACGTTTCCCTGGGGGTGCCCTGGGTGTCCCTGGCGGTGCCCTGGCTGTCCCTGGGGGTGCCCTGGCTGTCCCCTCGGTGTCCCTGGGGGTGCCCTGCCTTTCCCTAGGTGTCCCTGGGGGTGCCCTGCCTGTCCCTTAGGTGTCCCTGGGGGTTCCATGCCTGTCACCTAGGTGTCCCTGGGTGTGCCCTGGCTGTCCCCTAGGTGTCCCTGGGGTTGCCCTGGGTGTGCCTAGGGTGCACTGGCTGTCCCCTAGGTGTCCCTGGGGGTGCCCTGGGTGTCCCTGGGGGGGCCCTGCCTGTCCCCTAGGTGTCCCTGGTGTGCCCTGGCTGTCTCGTCAGTGTCCCTGGGGTGCCCTGGCTGTCTTGTCAGTGTCCCTGGGGGTGCCCTAGCTGTCCCCTAGGTGTCCCTGGGGGTGTCCTGCCTTGCCCTAGGTGTCCCTGGGGGTGCCCTGGCTGTCCCCTCCGTGTCCCTGGGGGTGCCCTGGGTGTCCCGGGGGTGCCCTGGCTGACCCCAAGGTGTCCCTTGGGGTGCCCAGAGTGTCCCTGGGAGGTCCCTGGCTGTCCCCTAGGTGTCCCTGGGGGTGCCCTGCCTGTCCCTTTGGTGTCCCTGGGGGTGCCCTGGCTGTCCCTAGGGTGCCCTGGCTATCCCCTCGGTGTCCCTGGGGTGCCCTGGCCGTCCCCTAGGTGTCCCTGGGGTGTCCTAGGTGTCCCTGGGGGTGCCCTGGCTGTCCCTAGTGTGCCCTGGCTATCCCTAGGTGTCCCTGGGGGTGCCCTGGGTGTCCCTAGGGTGCCCTGACTGTCCCCAAGGTGTCCCTGGGGGTGCCCAGAGTGTCCCTGGGAGTGCCCTGGCTGTCCCCTAGGTGTCCCTGGGGGTGCCCTGGGTGTCCCTGGGGTGCCCTGGCTATGCTCTAGGTGGCCCTGGGGGTTCCCTGGCTGTCCCCTAGGTGTCCCTGGCTGTTCCCTTGGTGTCCCTGGGGGTGCCCTGGAGGTCCCCTACGTGGCCCTGGGGGTGCCCTTGCTGTCCCCTAGGTGTCCCTGGGGGTGCCCTGCCTGTCCCCTAGGTGTCCCTGGGGGTGCACTGGCTGTGCCCTCGGTGTCCCTGGGGGTGCCCTTGCTGTCCCTAGGGTGCCCTGGCTGTGCCCTTGGTGTCCCTGGGGGTGCCCTGGCTGTCCCTAGGGTGCCCTGGCTGTGCCCTAGGTGTCCCTGGGGGGGCCCTGGGTGTCCCTGGGGGTGCCCAGGGTGTCCCTGGCGTGCCCTGGCTGTCCCCTAGGTGTCCCTGGGGGTGCCCTGGGTGTCCCTGGGGGTGCACAGGGTGTCACTGGGGTTCCCTGGAGGTCCCCTTGGTGTCCCTGGGGGTGCCCTGAGTGTCCCTGGGGTGCCCTGGCTATCCCCTAGGTGTCCCTGGGGGTGCCCTGGGTGTCCCTGGGGGTGCCCTGGCTGTCACGTAGGTGTCCCTGGGGGTGCCCTGGGTGGTCCTGGGGTTCCCTGGCTGTCCCCTAGGTGTCCCTGGGGGGGCCCTGGGTGTCCCTAGGGGTGCACAGGGTGTCAGTGGGGTTCCCTGGCTGTCCCGTACGTGTCCCTGGGGTTCCCTGGCTGTCCCGTAGGTTTCCCTGGGGGTGCCCTGAGTGTCCCTGGGCTGCCCTGGCTGTCCCCTAGGTGTCCCTGGGGGAGCCATCGCTGTCCCTGGGGTGCCCTGGCTGTCCCCTACGTGTCCCTGGGGGTCCTCTTGGTGTCCCTGGGGGTGCCCAGCGTGTCCCTTAGGTGTTCCTGGGGGTGCCCTGGCTGTCCCTGGAGTTCCTTGGCTGTCCCCTTGGTGTCCCTGGTGGTGCCCTGACTGTGCCCTCGGTGTCCCTGAGGCTGCCCTGTCTGTCCCTAGGGTGCCCTGGTTGTGCCCTAGGTGTCCCTGGGGGTGCCCATGGTGTCCCTAGGGTGCCCTGACTATGCCGTTGGTGTCCCTGGGGGGGCCCTGGCTGTCCCCTAGGAGTCTCTGGGGGTGCCATGCCTGTCCCCTAGGTGTCCCTGGGGGTGCCCTGGCTGTGCCCTCGGTGTCCCTGGGGGTGCCCTGGCTGTCCCTAGGGTGCCCTGGCTGTTCTCTAGGTGTCCCTGGGGGTGCCCTGGCTGTCCCCTAGGTGTCCCTGGGGGTGCCCTGGGTGTCCCTGGGGTGCCCTGGCTTTCCCCTACGTGTCCCTGGGGTGCCCTGGCTGTTCCCTAGGAGGCCCAGGGGGTGCCCTGGCTGTCCCTAGGGTGCCCTGGCTGTCCCCTAGGTGTCCCTGAGGTGCCCTGCCTGTCCCCTCGGTGTCCCTGGGGTGCCCTGGCGGTCCCCTACGTGTCCCTGGGGGTGCCCTGGGTGTCCCTGGGGGTGCCCTGGCTGTCCCTGGGGTGCCATGGCTGTCCTCTATGTGTCCCTGGGGGTGCCCTGGCTGTCCCCTAGGTGTCCCTGGGGGTGCCCTGCCTGTCCCTTAGGTGTCCCTGGGGGTTCCATGCCTGTCCCCTAGGTGTCCCTGGGGGTGCCCTGGCTGTCCCCTAGGTGTCCCTGGGGTTGCCCTGGGTGTGCCTGGGGTGCCCTGGCTGTCCCCTAGGTGTCCCTGGGGGTGCCCTGGGTGTCCCTGGGGGGGCCCTGGCTGTCCACTAGGTGTCCCTGGGGGTGCCCTGCCTGTCCCTCGGGGTGCCCTGGCTGTCCCCTAGGTGTCCCTGGGGGTGCCCTGGGTGTCCCTGGGGGTGCCCTCGCTCTCCCTGGGGTGCCCTGGCTGTCCCCTAGGTGTCCCTGGGGGTGCCCTGGCTGTCCCCTAGGTGTTCCTGGGGGTTCCCTGCGTGTCCCTGGGGTGCCCTGGCTGTCCCCTAGGTGTCCCTGGGGTGCCCTAGGTGTCCCTGGGGGTGCCCTGGCTGTCCCTAGTGTGCCCTGGCTGTCCCCTAGGTGTCCCTGGGGGTGCCCTGGGTGTCCCTAGGGTGCCCTGACTGTCCCCAAGGTGTCCCTGGGGGTGCCCAGAGTGTCCCTGGGAGTGCCCTGGCTGTCCCCTAGGGGTCTCTGGGGCTGCCCTGGCTGTCCCATAGGTGTCCCTGGGGGTGCCCTGGGTGTCCCTGGGGTGCCCTGGCTATGCTCTAGGTGGCCCTGGGGGTGCCCTGGCTGTCCCCTAGGTGTCCCTGGCTGTTCCCTTGGTGTCCCTGGGGGTGCCCTGGAGGTCCCCTACGTGGCCCTGGGGGTGCCCTTGCTGTCCCCTAGGTGTCCCTGGGGGTGCCCTGCCTGTCCCCTAGGTGTCCCTGGGGGTGCCCTGGCTGTGCCCTCGGTGTCCCTGGGGGTGCCCTGGCTGTCCCTAGGGTGCCCTGGCTGTGCCCTAGGTGTACTGGGGGTACCCTGGCTGTCCCTAGGGTGCCCTGGCTGTGCCCTTGGTGTCCCTGGGGGTGCCCTGGCTGTCCCTAGGGTGCCCTGGCTGTGGCCTAGGTGTCCCTGGGGTGCCCTGGATGTCCCTGGGGGTGCACAGGGTGTCACTGGGGTTCCCTGGTGGTCCCCTAGGTGTCCCTGGGGGTGCCCTGGGTGTCCCTGGGGTGCCCTGGCTGTCCCCTAGGTGTCCCTGGGGGTCCCCTAGGTGTCCCTGGGGTTGCCCTGGGTGTGCCTGGGGTGCCCTGGCTGTCCCCTAGGTGTCCCTGGGGGTGCCCTGGGTGTCCCTGGGGGGGGCCCTGGCTGTCCACTAGGTGTCCCTGGGGGTGCCCTGCCTGTCCCTCGGGGTGCCCTGGCTGTCCCCTAGGTGTCCCTGGGGGTGCCCTGGGTGTCCCTGGGGGTGCCCTCGCTCTCCCTGGGGTGCCCTGGCTGTCCCCTAGGTGTCCCTGGGGGTGCCCTGGCTGTCCCCTAGGTGTTCCTGGGGGTTCCCTGCGTGTCCCTGGGGTGCCCTGGCTGTCCCCTAGGTGTCCCTGGGGTGCCCTAGGTGTCCCTGGGGGTGCCCTGGCTGTCCCTAGTGTGCCCTGGCTGTCCCCTAGGTGTCCCTGGGGGTGCCCTGGGTGTCCCTAGGGTGCCCTGACTGTCCCCAAGGTGTCCCTGGGGGTGCCCAGAGTGTCCCTGGGAGTGCCCTGGCTGTCCCCTAGGGGTCTCTGGGGGTGCCCTGGCTGTCCCCTAGGTGTCCCTGGGGGTGCCCTGGGTGTCCCTGGGGTGCCCTGGCTATTCTCTAGGTGGCCCTGGGGGTGCCCTGGCTGTCCCCTAGGTGTCCCTGGCTGTTCCCTTGGTGTCCCTGGGGGTGCCCTGGAGGTCCCCTACGTGGCCCTGGGGGTGCCCTTGCTGTCCCCTAGGTGTCCCTGGGGGTGCCCTGCCTGTCCCCTAGGTGTCCCTGGGGGTGCCCTGGCTGTGCCCTCGGTGTCCCTGGGGGTGCCCTGGCTGTCCCTAGGGTGCCCTGGCTGTGCCCTAGGTGTACTGGGGGTGCCCTGGCTGTCCCTAGGGTGCCCTGGCTGTGCCCTTGGTGTCCCTGGGGGTGCCCTGGCTGTCCCTAGGGTGCCCTGGCTGTGGCCTAGGTGTCCCTGGGGTGCCCTGGATGTCCCTGGGGGTGCACAGGGTGTCACTGGGGTTCCCTGGAGGTCCCCTAGGTGTCCCTGGGGGTGCCCTGGGTGTCCCTGGGGTGCCCTGGCTGTCCCCTAGGTGTCCCTTGGGGGTGCCCTGGGTGTTCCTGGGGGTGCCCTGGCTGTCACGTAGGTGTCCCAGGGGGTGCCCTGGGTGTCCCTGGGGTTCCCTGGCTGTCCCCTAGGTGTCCCTGGGGGGGCCCTGGGTGTCCCTGGGGGTGCACAGGGTGTCAGTGGGGTTCCCTGTCTGTCCCGTACGTGTCCCTGGGGTTCCCTGGCTGTCCCCTAGGTTTCCCTGGGGGTGCCCTGAGTGTCCCTGGGCTGCCCTGGCTGTCCCCTAGGTGTCCCTGGGGGAGCCCTCGCTGTCCCTGGGGTGCCATGGCTGTCCCCTAGGTGTCCCTGGGGGTCCTCTTGGTGTCCCTGGGGGTGCCCAGCGAGTCCCTTAGGTGTTCCTGGGGGTGCCCTGGCTGTCCCTAGGGTGCCCTGGCTGTGCCCTTGGTGTCCCTGGGGGTGCCCTGGCTGTCCCCTAGGTGTCCCTGGGGGTGCCCTGGCTGTCCCCTACGTGTCCCTGGGGGTGCCCTGGGTGTCCCTGGGGGTGCGCTGGCGGTCCCTGGGGTGCCATGGCTGTCCTCTACGTGTCCCTGGGGGTGCCCTGGCTGTCCCCTCCGTGTCCCTGGGGGTGCCCTGCCTTTCCCCTAGGTGTCCTTGGGGGGCCCTGGCTGTCCCCTAGGTGTCCCTGGGCGTGCCCTGCCTGTCCCTTAGGTGTCCCTGGGGGTTCCATGCCTGTCCCCTAGGTGTCCCTGGGGGTGCCCTGGCTGTCCCGTAGGTGTCCCTGGGGTTGCCCTGGGTGTGCCTGGGGTGCCCTGGCTGTCCCCTAGGTGTCCCTGGGGGTGCCCTGGGTGTCCCTGGGGGGGCCCTGGCTGTTTTCTAGGTGTCCATGGGGGTGCCCTGTCTGTCCGTCGGGGTGCCCTGGCTGTCCCCTAGGTGTCCCTGGGTGTCCCCTTGGTGTCCCTGGGGGTGCCCAGGGTGTCCCTTAGGTGTCCCTGGGGGTGCCCTTGCTGTCCCCTAGCTGTCCCTGGGGGTGCCCTGGCTGTCCCTGGGGTGCCCTGGCTGTTCCCTAGGTGTCCCTGGGGGTGCCCTGGGTGTGCCTTGGGTGCCCTGGCTGTCCTCTAGGCGTCCCTGGGGGTGCCCTGGGTGTCCCTGGGGATGCCCTGCCTGTCCCCTAGGTGTCCCTGGGGGTGCCCTGAGTGTCCCTGGGGGGGCCCTGCCTGTGCCCTCGGTGTCCCTGGGGGTGCCCTGGCTGTCCCTAGGGTGCCCTGGCTGTGCCCTAGGTGTCCCTGGGGGTGCCCTGGCTGTCCCTAGGGTACCCTGGCTGTGCCCTTGGTGTCCCTGGGGGTGCCCTGGCTGTCCCTAGGGTGCCCTGGCTGTGCCCTAGGTGCCCTGGGGGTGCCCTGGCTGTCCCTAGGGTGCCCTGGCTGTGCCCTTGGTGTCCCTGGGGATGCCCTGGCTGTCCCCTAGGTGTTCCTGGGGGTGCCCTGGGTGTCCCTGGGGTGCCCTGGCTGTCCCCTACGTGTCCCTGTGGTGCCCTGGCTGTTCCCTAGGTGGCCCAGGGGGTGTCCTGGCTGTCCCTAGGGTGCCCTAGCTGTCCCCTAGGTGTCCCTGGGGTGCCCTGCCTGTCCCCTCGGTGTCCCTGGGGTGCCCTGGCTGTCCCCTACGTGTCCCTGGGGGTGCCCTGGGTGTCCCTGGGGGTGCCCTGGCTGTCCCTGGGGTGCCATGGCTGTCCTCTACGTGTCCCTGGGGGTGCCCTGGCTGTCCACTCGGTGTCCCTGGGGGTGCCCTGCCTTTCCCCTAGGTGTCCTCGGGGGGGCCCTGGCTGTCCCCTAGGTGTCCCTGGGGGTGCCCTGCCTGTCCCTTAGGTGTCCCTGGGGGTTCCATGCCTGTCCCCTAGGTGTCCCTGGGGGTGCCCTGGCTGTCCCCTAGGTGTCCCTGGGGTTGCCCTGGGTGTGCCTGGGGTGCCCTGGCTGTCCCCTAGGTGTCCCTGGGGGTGCCCTGGGTGTCCCTGGGGGGGCCCTGGCTGTCCTCTAGGTGTCCCTGTGGGTGCCCTGCCTGTCCCTCGGGGTGCCCGGGCTGTCCCCTAGGTGTCCCTGGCGTGCCCTAGGTGTCCCTGGGGGTGCCCTGGCTGTCCCTAGTGTGCCCTGGCTGTCCCCAAGGTGTCCCTGGGGGTGCCCAGAGTGTCCCTGGGAGTGCCCTGGCTGTCCCCTAGGGGTCTCTGGGGGTGCCCTGGCTGTCCCCTAGGTGTCCCTGGGGGTCCCCTTGGTGTCCCTGGGGGTGCCAAGGGTGTCCCTTAGGTATCCCTCGGAGTGCCCTTGCTGTCCCCTAGCTGTCCCTGGGGGTACACTGGCTGTCTCTGGGGTGCTCTGGATGTCCCCTTGGTGTCCCTGGGAGTGCCCTGGCTGTCCCCTTGGTGTCCCCAGGGTGTCCTGCCTGTCCCCTTGGTGTTCCTGGGGGTGCCCTGTGGGTCCCTGGGGTGCCCTGGGGGTGCCATGGTGTACCTGGGGGTGCCCTGGCTGTCCCTGGAGTGCCCTGGCTGTCCCCTCGGTGTCCCTGGGGGGGCCCTGGCTGTCCCCTAGGGGTCTCTGGAGGTGCCCTGCCTGTCCCCTAGGTGTCCCTGGTGGTGCCCTGCCTGTCTACTAGGTGTCCCTGGGGGTGCCCAGGGTGTCCCTGGGGTGCCCTGGCTGTCCCCTAGGTGTCCCTGGGGGTGCCCTGGCTGTCCCCTTGGTGTCCGTGGGGTGCCCTGGCTGTCCCCTAGGTGTCCCTGGTGGTGCCCTGGCTGTCCCCTTGGTGTCCGTGGGGTGCCCTGGCTGTCCCCTAGGTGTCCCTGGGGGTGCCCTGGCTGTCCCTGGGGTGCCCTACCTGTCCCCTAGGTGTCCCTGGGGGTGCCCTGGCTGTCCCCTTGGTGTCCGTGGGGTGCCCTGGCTGTCCCCTAGGTGTCCCTGGGGTTGCCCTGCCTGTCCCCTAGGTGTCACTGGGCGGGCCCTGGCTGTCCCCTCGGTGTCCCTGGGGGTGCCCTGCCTGTCCCCTAGGTGTCTCTGGGGGGGCCCTGGCTGTCCCCTCGGTGTCCCTGGGGGTGCCCTGCCTGTCCCCAAGATGTCCCTGGGCGTGCCCTGCCTGTCCCCTCGGTGTCCCTGGGGGTGCCCTGCCTGTGCCCTAGGTGTCCCTGGGGGTGTCCTGGGTGTCCCTGGAGTGCTATGGCTGACCCCTTAATGTCCCTGGGGGTGCCCTGCTGTCCCCTAGGTGTCCCTGGGGGTGTCCTGCCTTCCCCTAGGTGTCCCTGGGGGTGCTCTAGGTGTCCCTGGGGGTGCCCGGGGTGTCCCTGGGGGTGCCCTGGCTGTCCCCAAGGTGTCCCTGTGGGTGCCCAGAGTGTCCCTGCGAGTGCCCTGGCTGTCCCCTAGGGGTCTCGTGGGTTGCCCTGGCTGTCCCGTCAGTGTCCCTGGGGGTGCCCTGCCTGTCCCCTAGGTGTCCCTGGGAGTGCCCTGGGTGTCCCTGGGGGTGCCCTGGCTGTCCCCTAGGTGTCATTGGGGGTGCCCTGGGTGTCCCTGGGGTGCCCTGGCTGTCCTTTAGGTGTCCCTGGGGGTGCCCAGTGGGTCCCTGGGGTGCCCTGGGGGTGCCCTGGTGTCCCTGGGGGTGCCCTGGCTGTCCCCTAGGTGTCCCTGGGGGTGTCCTGGCTGTCCCTGGAGTGCCCTGGCTGTCCCCTAGGTGTCCCTGGGGGGGCCCTGGCTGTCCCCTAGGTGTCCCTGGGGGTGCCCTGGGTGTCCCTGGGGTTCCCTGGCTGTCCCCTAGGTGTCCCTGAGGGGGCCCTGGGTGTCCCTGGGGGTGCACAGGATGTCAGTGCGGTTCCCTGGCTGTCCCGTACGTGTCCCTGGGGTTCCCTGGAGGTCCCCTAGGTGTCCCTGGGGGTGCCCTCGCTGTCCCGGGGGTGCCCTGGCTGTCCCCTAGGTGTCCCTGGGTGTGCCCTGGGTGTCCCTGGGCGTGCACAGGGTGTCCCTGGGGTTCCCTGTCTGTCCCCTAGGTGTCCCTGGGGGGGCCCTGGCTGTCCCCTAGATGTCCCTGGGGGTGCCCTGTGTGTCCCTGGGGGGGCCGTGGCTGTCCCCTAGGTGTCCCTGGGGGTGCCCTGGGTGTTCCTGGGGGGGCCTTGGCTGTCCCCTAGGTGTCCCTGGGGGGGCCCTGGCTGTCCCCTAGGTGTCCCTGGGGGTGCCCTGTGGGTCCCTGGGGGTGCACAGGGTGTCCCTGGGGTTCCCTGGCTGTCCCCTAGGTGTCCCTGGGAGTGCCCTGGGTGTCCCTGGGGGGGCCCTGGCTGTCCCCTTGGTGTCCCTGGGGGGGCCCTGGTGTCCCTGGGTTGCCCTGGCTATCCCCTAGGTGTCCCTGCCTCGCTCGTATCCTCGACTCCGCCTCCGGCGCCATGGTGACTCCCCTCCCAGTCTGGACCATTGTGGCCTCACCCCCTCCCCTGGGGCCATCCGACCCATCCCAGTATAGACCAGTAAGGCACCGAGTGGCCACCATGGACCCCCACACGCCTGCCAGTTCATCCCAGTTCATCCCAGTCCACTCTTTGTCCATCCCAGGTTTCTCTGGTCACCCTCCCAGTGCTCTCAGTCCATCCCAGTCCCGCAGGTGTTGGTGCTTGGGGCTTGATGAGCTGGTGCCTGTCCGCAACGTGGAGCGGCTCAAACGGGACCTCAGGGTGAGGGGGGCGCGGATTTGGGGGGATCCTGGGGGTCCTGAGTTGTCGTGGAGGGGGTTTTTGGGTTGTGGGGGGTCTGGGGGGAGTCCTGGGGGCTGCTTTGGGTGCTTTAGGGGGTATTCGGGAGGTTTGGGCGGCGTATTTGAGGCATCAAAGAACCTGAGGAGGGTTTTGATAGCTCCTGGAGGTGGAGGCGGCCGTGGGGGTGAGCTGGCTGTCCCAGGGGGTTCCTGGCTGTCCCTCGATGTCCCTGGGGTGCCCTGGCTGTCACTTAGGTGTCCCTCGGGGCGCCCTGGCTGTCCCTAGGGTGCCCTGGCTGTCCCTTAGGTGTCCCTGGGGTGCCCTGACTGTCCCAAGGTGTCCCTGGGGGTACCCTGGCTGTCCCTGGAGGTGCCCTGGCTGTCCCCTAGGTGTCCCTGGGGGTGTCCTGCCTTGCCCTAGGTGTCCCTGGGGGTGCCCTGGCTGTCCCGTCTGTGTCCCTGGGGGTGCCCTGGGTGTCCCTGGGGTGCCCTGGCTGACCCCAAGGTGTCCCTTGGGGTGCCCAGAGTGTCCCTAGGGGGTCCCTGGCTGACCCCTAGGGGTCTCTGGGGGTGCCCTGGCTGTCCCGTCAGTGTCCCTGGGGGTGCCCTGCCTGTCCCCTAGGTGTCCCTGGGGGTGCCCTGGCTGTCCCTAGGGTGCCTTGGCTGTGCCCTCGGTGTCTCTGGGGGTGCCCTGGCTGTCCCTAGGGTGCCATGGCTGTCCCTAGGGTGCCCTGCCTGTCCCCTAGGTGTCCCTGGGGGTGCCCTGGCTGTCTTTAGGGTGCCCTGGCTGTCCCCTAGGTGTCCCTGGGGGTGCCCTGCCTGTCCCTGGGGGTGCCCTGGCTGTCCCCTAGGTGACCCTGGGGGGGCCCTGGCTGTCCCCTAGGTGTCCCTGGGGGTCCCCTAGGTGTCCCTGGGGGTGCCCTGGGTGTCCCTAGGGTGCCCTGGCTGTCCCCAAGGTGTCCCTGTGGGTGCCCAGAGTGTCCCTGGGAGTGCCCTGGCTGTCCCCTAGGGGTTTCTGGGGGTGCCCTGGCTGTCCCGTCAGTGTCCCTGGGGGTGTCCTGGGTGTCCCTGGACTGCCCTGGCTGACCCCTAAATGTCCCTGGGGGTACCCTGGCTGTCCCCTAGGTGTCCCTGGGGGTGTCCTGTGGGTCCCTGGGGTGCCCTGGGGGTACCCTGGCTGTCCCTGGAGGTGCCCTGCCTGTCCCTTAGGTGTCCCTGGGGTGCCCTGGCTGTCCCTAGGGTGCCCTGGCTGTGCCCTCGGTGTCTCTGGGGGTGCCCTGGGTGTCCCTAGGGTGCCATGGCTGTCCCTAGGGTGCCCTGGCTGTCCCCTCGGTGTCCCTGGGGGTTCCTTGGGTGTCCCTGGGGGTGCCCTGGCTTTCCCCTAGGTGTCCCTGGGGGTGCCCTGGCTGTCCCTAGGGTGCCCTGGCTGGGCCCTCAGTGTCTCTGGGGGTGCCCTAGGTGTCCCTGGGCGTGCCCATGGTGTTCCTGGGGTTCCCTGGCTGTCCCCTAGGTGTCCCTGGGAGGGCCCTGGGTGTCCCCTAGGTGTCCCTGGGGGTGCCCTGCGTGTCCCTAGGGTGCCCTAGCTGTCCCGTAGGTGTCCCTGGGGGTGCCCTGCCTGTCCCCTAGGTGTCGTTGGGGGTGCCCTGGGTGTCCCTGGGGGTGCCCTGCCTGTCCCCTAGGTGTCCCTGGGGGTGCCCTGGGTGTCCCTGGGGTGCCCTGGCTGTCTCCTTCGAGTCCCTGGGGGTGCCCTGGGTGTCCCTGGGGGTGCCCTGGCGGTCCCTAGGGTGCCCTGGCTGTCCTTTAGGTGTCCCTGGGGGTGCCCTGGATGTCCCTGAGGTGCCCTGGCTGTCTTCAAGGTGTCCCTGTGGGTGCCCAGAGTGTCCCTGGGAGTGCCCTGGCTGTCCCCTAGGGGTCTCTGGGGGTGCCCTGGCTGTCCCGTCAGTGTCCCTGGGGGTGCCCTTCCTGTCCCCTAGGTGTCCCTGGGGGTGCCATGCCTGTCCCCTAGGTGTCCGTGGGGGTGCCCTGGGTGTCCCTGGAGTGCCCTGGCTGTCCCCTAAATGTCCCTGGGGGTGCCCTGGCTGTCCCCTAGGTGTCCCTGGGGGTGTCCTGCCTTCCCCTAGGTGTCCCTGGGGGTGCCCTGGCTTTCCCATAGGTGTCCCTGGGGGTGCCCTGGGTGTCCCTGGAGTGCCCTGGCTGTCCCCTAGTTGTCCCTGGGGGGGCCCTGGCTGTCCCCTAGGTGTCCCTGGGGGTGCCCTGCCTGTCGCCTAAGTGTCCCTGAGGGTTGCCCTGGCTGTCCTCTAGGTGTCCCTGGGGGTGCCCTGGGTGTCCCTGGGGACGCCCTGGCTGTCCCCTAGGTGTCCCTGGGGATGCGCTGGCTGTCCCTGGGGGGGCCCTGGCTCTGCCCTAGGTGTCCCTGGCGTTGCCCTGGCTGTCCCTAGGGTGCCCTGACTGTGCCCTTGGTGTCCCTGGGGGTGCTCTGGCTGTCTCTGGAGTGCCCTGGCTGTCCCCTAGGTGTCCCTGGGGGTGCCCTGGCTGTCTCTGGAGTGCCCTTGCTGTCCCCTAGGTGTCCCTGGGGGTGCCCTGGCTGTCCCCTAGGTGTCCCTGGGGGTGCCCTGGGTGTCCCTGGGGTGCAATGACTGTCCCCTAGGTGTCCCTGGGGGTGCCCTGGCTGTCCCCTAGGTGTCCCTGGGGGTGCCCTGGGTGTCCCTGGGGTGCCCTGGCTGTCCCCTTCGTGTCCCTGGGGGTGCCCTGGGTGTCCCTGTGGGTGCCCTGGCGGTCCCCTAGGTGTCCCTGGGGGTGCCCTGGATGTCCCTTGGGGTGCCCTGGCTGTCCCCTAGGTGTCCCTGGGGGTGTCCTGCCTTCCCCTAGGTGTCCCTGGGGGTGCCCTGGCTTCCCCCTCGGTGTTCCTGGGGGTGCCCTGCCTGTCCCCTAGGGGCCCCTGGGGGTGCCCTGGCTGTCTTTAGGGTGCCCTGGCTGTCCCCTAGGTGTCCCTGGGGGTGCCCTCGGTGTCCCTGGAGTGCCCTGGCTGTCCCCTAGTTGTCCCTGGGGGGGGCCCTGGCTGTCCCCTACGTGTCCCTGGGGGTGCCCTGCCTGTCCCCTAGGTGTCCCTGGGGGTGCCCTGGCTGTCCACTAGGTGTCCCTGGGGGTGCCCTGGGTGTCCCTGGGGGTGCCCTGGCTGTCCCCTAGGTGTCCCTGGGGGTGCCCTTGGTGTCCCTGGGGGTGCTCTGGCTGTCCCTCGGGTGCCCTGGCTGTCCCCTAGGTGTCCCTGGGGGTGCCCTGGCTGTCTCTGGAGTGCCCTGGCTGTCCCCTAGGTGTCCCTGGTAGTGCCCTGGCTGTCCCCTAGGTGTCCCTGGGGGTGCCCTGGCTGTCTTCTAGGTGTCCCTGGGGGTGCCCTGGCTGTCCCCTAGGTGTCCCTGGGGGTGCCTTGACTGTCCCTAGGGTGCCCTGGCTGTGCCCTCGGTGTCTCTGGGGGTGTCCTAGGTGTCCCTGGGGGTGACCTCCGTGTCCCTGGGGGTGCCCTGGCTGTCCCCTAGGTGTCCCTGGGGGAGCCCTGGGTGTGCCTGGGGTGCCCTGGCTGTCCCCTAGGTGTCCCTTGGGGGGCCCTGGCTGTCCCTGGGGTGCCCTGGCTGTCCCCAAGGTGTCCCTGTGGGTGCCCAGAGTGTCCCTGGGAGTGCCCAGGGTGTTCCTTAGGTGTCCGTGGGGGTACCCTTGCTGTCCCCTAGGTGTCCCTGGGGGTGCCCTGGCTGTCCCTGGGGTGCTCTGGATGTCCCCTTGGTGTCCCTGGGGGTGCCCTGCCTGTCCCTAGGGTGCCCTGGCTGTGCCCTAGGGGTCCCTGGGGGTGCCCTGGCTGTCCCTGGGGTGCCCTGGCTGTCCCCTAGGTGGCCCTGGGGGTGCCCTGGGAGTCCCTGGGGGTGCCCTGGAGGTCCCCTAGGTGTCCCTGCGGGTGCCCTGGGTGTCCCTGGTGTGCCCTGGCTGTCCCTAAGGTGTCCCTGTGGGTGCCCTGGCTGTCCTCTAGGTGTCCCTGGGGGTGCCCTGAGTGTCCCTGGGGGTGCCCTGGCTGTCCCCTAGGTGTCCCTGGGGGTGCGCTGGCTGTCCCTGGGGGGGCCCTGGCTGTGCCCTAGGTGTCCCTGGCGTTGCCCTGGCTGTCCCTAGGGTGCCCTGACTGTGCCCTTGGTGTCCCTGGGGGTGCTCTGGCTGTCCCTCGGGTGCCCTGGCTGTCCCCTAGGTGTCCCTGGGGGTGCCCTGGCTGTCTCTGGAGTGCCCTGGCTGTCCCCTAGGTGTCCCTGGGGATGCCCTGGCTGTCCCCTAGGTGTCCCTGGTGGTGCCCTGGCTGTCTACTAGGTGTCCCTGGGGGTGCCCAGGGTGCCCCTGGGGTGCCCTGGCTGTCCCCTACGTGTCCCTGGGGGTGCCCAGGGTGTCCCTGGGGGTGCCCTTGCTGTCCCGTAGGTGTCCCTGGGGGGGCCCTGGCTGTCCTTGGGGTGCTCTGGCTCTCCCCTTGGTGTCCCTGGGGGTGCCCTGCCTGTCCCCTAGGTGTCCCTGGGGGTGCCCTGGCTGTCCCCTAGGTGTCCCTGGGCGTGCACAGGGTGTCCCTGGGGTTCCATGGCTGTCCCCTAGGTGTCCCTGGGGGGGCCCTGGCTGTCCCCTAGGTGTCCCTGGGGGTGCCCTGGGTGTCTCTGGGGGGGCCCTGGCTGACCCCTAGGTGTCCCTGGGGGTGCCCTGGGTGTCCCTGGGGGGGCCCTGGCTGTCCCCTAGGTGTCCCTGGGGGGGCCCTGGCTGTCCCCTAGGTGTTCCTGGGTGTGCCCTGGGTGTCCCTGGGGGTGCACAGGGTGTCCCTGGGGTTCCCTGGCTGTCCCCTAGGTGTCGCTGGGGGTGCCCTGGGTGTCCCTGGGGGGGCCCTGGCTGTGCCCTAGGTGTCCCTGGGGGTGCATTAGGTGTCCCTGGGGGTGCCCTGGGTGTCCCTGGGGGTGCCCTGGCTGTCCCCTAGGTGTCACAGGGGGTGCCCTGTGGGTCCCTGGGGTGCCCTGGGGGTGCCCTGGCTGTCCCCTCGGTGTCCCTGGGAGTGCCCTGGCTGTCCCCTAGGTGTCCCTGGGGGGGCCCTGGCTGTCCCCTAGGTGTCCCTGGGGGTGCCCAGGGTGTCCCTGGGGTTCCCTGGCTGTCCCCTAGGTGTCCCTGGGGGTGCCCTGGCTTCCCCCTCGGTGTTCCTGGGGGTGCCATGCCTGTCCCCTAGGGGTCCCTGGGGGTGCCCTGGCTGTCATTACGGTGCCCTGGCTGTCCCCTAGGTGTCCCTGGGGGGGGCCCTGGCTGTCCCCTAGGTGTCCCTGGGGGTGCCCTGCCTGTCCCCTAGGTGTCGTTGGGGGTGCCCTGGGTTTCCCTGGGGGTGCCCTGCCTGTCCCCTAGGTGTCCCTGGGGGTGCCCTGGGTTTCCCTGGGGTGCCCTGGCTGTCCCCTTGGTGTCCCTGGGGGTGCCCTGGGTGTCCCTGGGGGTGCCCTGGCTGTCCCCTAGGTGTCCCTGGGGGTGCCGTGGGTGTCCCTGGAGTGCCCTGGCTGTCCCCTAAATGTCCCTGGGGGTGCTCTGGGTGTCCCTGGAGTGCCCTGGCTGTCCCCTAAATGTCCCTGGGGTGCCCTGGCTTTCCCCTCGGTGTCCCTGGGGGTGCCCTAAGTGTCCCTGGGGGTGCCCTGGCTGTCCCTAGGGTGCCCTGGCTGTCCCCTAGGTGTCCCTGGGGGTGCCCTGCCTGTCCCTGGGGGTGCCCTGGCTGTCCCTTAGGTGACCCTGGGGGGGCCCTGGCTGTCCCCTAGGTGTCCCTGGGGGTGCCCTAGGTGTCCCTGGGGGTGTCCTGGGTGTCCCTAGGGTGCCCTGGCTGTCCCCAAGGTGTCCCTGTGGGTGCCCAGAGTGTCCCTGGGAGTGCCCTGGCTGTCCCCTAGGGGTTTCTGGGGGTGCCCTGGCTGTCCCGTCAGTGTCCCTGGGAGTGTCCTGGGTGTCCCTGGACTGCCCTGGCTGACCCCTAAATGTCCCTGGGGGTGCCCTTGCTGTCCCCTAGGTGTCCCTGGGGGTGTCCTGTGGGTCCCTGGGGTGCCCTGGGGGTACCCTGGCTGTCCCTGGAGGTGCCCTGCCTGTCCCTTAGGTGTCCCTGGGGTGCCCTGGCTGTCCCTAGGGTGCCCTGGCTGTGCCCTCGGTGTCTCTGGGGGTGCCCTGGGTGTCCCTAGGGTGCCAAGGCTGTCCCTAGGGTGCCCAGGCTGTCCCCTCGGTGTCCCTGGGGGTGCCCTGGGTGTCCCTGGGGGTGCCCTGGCTTTCCCCTAGGTGTCCCTGGGCGTGCCCATGGTGTTCCTGGGGTTCCCTGGCTGTCCCCTAGGTGTCCCTGGGAGGGCCCTGGGTGTCCCCTAGGTGTCCCTGGAGGTGCCCTGCCTGTCCCCTAGGTGTCCCTGGGGGTGCCCTGCGTGTCCCTAGGGTGCCCTGGCTGTCCCGTAGGTGTCCCTGGGGGTGCCCTGCCTGTCCCCTAGGTGTCGTTGGGGGTGCCCTGGGTGTCCCTGGGGGTGCCCTGCCTGTCCCCTAGGTGTCCCTGGGGGTGCCCTGGGTGTCCCTGGGGTGCCCTGGCTGTCTCCTTCGAATCCCTGGGGGTGCCCTGGGTGTCCCTGGGGGTGCCCTGGCGGTCCCTAGGGTGCCCTGGCTGTCCTTTAGGTGTCCCTGGGGGTGCCCTGGATGTCCCTGAGGTGCCCTGGCTGTCTTCAAGGTGTCCCTGTGGGTGCCCAGAGTTTCCCTGGGGGTGGCCTGGCTGTCCCCTAGGTGTCCCTGGGGGGGCCCTGGCTGTCCCCTAGGTGTCCCTGGGGGTGCCCTAGGTGTCCCTGGGGGTGCCCTGGGTGTCCCTAGGGTGCCCTGGCTGTCCCCAAGGTGTCCCTGTGGGTGCCCAGAGTGTCCCTGGGAGTGCCCTGGCTGTCTCCTAGGTGTCCCTGGGGGGGCCCTGGCTGTCCCCTAGGTGTCCCTGGGGGTGCCCTAGGTGTCCCTGGGGGTTCCCTGGGTGTCCCTGGGGGTGCCCTGGCTGTCCCCTAGGTGTCCCTGGGGTTGCCCTGGGTGTCCCTGGAGTGCCCTGGCTGTCCCCTAAATGTCCCTGGGAGTGCCCTGGCTGTCCCCTAGGTGTCTCTGGGGGTGTCCTGCCTTCCCCTAGGTGTCCCTGGGGGTGCCCTGGCTGTCCCCTAGGTGTCCCTGGGGGTGCCCTGCCTGTCCCCTAGGTGTCCCTGGGGGTGCCCTGGGTTTCCCTGGGGTGCCCTGGCTGTCCCCTTGGTGTCCCTGGGGGTGCCCTGGGTGTCCCTGGGGGTGCCCTGGCTGTCCCCTAGGTGTCCCTGGGGGTGCCGTGGGGGTCCCTGGAGTGCCCTGGCTGTCCCCTAAATGTCCCTGGGGGTGCCCTGGGTGTCCCTGGAGTGCCCTGGCTGTCCCCTAAATGTCCCTGGGGGTGCCCTGGCTTTCCCCTCGGTGTCCCTGGGGGTGCCCTAAGTGTCCCTGGGTGTGCCCTGGGTGTCCCTAGGGTGCCCTGGCTGTCCCCTAGGTGTCCCTGGGGGTGCCCTAAGTGTCCCTGGGGGTGCCCTGCCTGTCCCTGGGGGTGCCCTGGCTGTCCCCTAGGTGACCCTGGGGGGGCCCTGGCTGTCCCCTAGGTGTCCCTGGGGGTGCCCTAGGTGTCCCTGGGGTTGCCCTGGGTGTCCCTAGGGTGCCCTGGCTGTCCCCAAGGTGTCCCTGTGGGTGCCCAGAGTGTCCCTGGGAGTGCCCTGGCTGTCCCCTAGGGGTTTCTGGGGGTGCCCTGGCTGTCCCGTCAGTGTCCCTGGGGGTGTCTTGGGTGTCCCTGGACTGCCCTGGCTGACCCCTAAATGTCCCTGGGGGTGCCCTGGCTGTCCCTTAGGTGTCCCTGGGGGTGTCCTGTGGGTCCCTGGGGTGCCCTGGGGGTACCCTGGCTGTCCCTGGAGGTGCCCTGCCTGTCCCTTAGGTGTCCCTGGGGTGCCCTGGCTGTCCCTAGGGTGCCCTGGCTGTGCCCTCGGTGTCTCTGGGGGTGCCCTGGGTGTCCCTAGGGTGCCATGGCTGTCCCTACGGTGCCCTGGCTGTCCCCTCGGTGTCCCTGGGGGTGCCCTGGGTGTCCCTGGGGGTGCCCTGGCTTTCCCCTAGGTGTCCCTGGGGGGGCCCTGGCTGTCCCTAGGGTGCCCTGGCTGGGCCCTCAGTGTCTCTGGGGGTGCCCTAGGTGTCCCTGGGCGTGCCCATGGTGTTCCTGGGGTTCCCTGGCTGTCCCCTAGGTGTCCCTGGGAGGGCCCTGTGTGTCCCCTAGGTGTCCCTGGAGGTGCCCTGCCTGTCCCCTAGGTGTCCCTGGGGGTGCCCTGCGTGTCCCTAGGGTGCCCTAGCTGTCCCGTAGGTGTCCCTGGGGGTGCCCTGCCTGTCCCCTAGGTGTCGTTGGGGGTGCCCTGGGTGTCCCTGGGGGTGCCCTGCCTATCGCCTAGGTGTCCCTGGGGGTGCCCTGGGTGTCCCTGGGGTGCCCTGGCTGTCTCCTTCGAGTCCCTGGGGGTGCCCTGGGTGTCCCTGGGGGTGCCCTGGCGGTCCCTAGGGTGCCCTGGCTGTCCTTTAGGTGTCCCTGGGGGTGCCCTGGATGTCCCTGAGGTGCCCTGGCTGTCTTCAAGGTGTCCCTGTGGGTGCCCAGAGTGTCCCTGGGAGTGCCCTGGCTGTCCCCTAGGGGTCTCTGGGGGTGCCCTGGCTGTCCCGTCAGTGTCCCTGGGGGTGCCCTGCCTGTCCCCTAGGTGTCCCTGGGGGTGCCATGCCTGTCCCCTAGGTGTCCCTGGGGGTGCCCTGGGTGTCCCTGGAGTGCCCTGGCTGTCCCCTAAATGTCCCTGGGGGTGCCCTGGCTGTCCCCTAGGTGTCCCTGGGGGTGTCCTGCCTTCCCCTAGGTGTCCCTGGGGGGGCCCTGGCTTTCCCCTAGGTGTCCCTGGGGGTGCCCTGGGTGTCCCTGGAGTGCCCTGGCTGTCCCCTAAATGTCCCTGGGGGTGCCCTGGCTGTCCCCTAGGTGTCCCTGGGGGTGTCCTGCCTTCCCCTAGGTGTCCCTGGGGGTGCCCTGGCTTTCGCCTAGGAGTCACTGGGGGTGCCCTGGCTGTCTTTAGGATGCCCTGCCTGTCCCCTAGGTGTCCCTGGGGGTGCCCTGGGTGTCCCTGGAGTGCCCTGGCTGTCCCCTAGTTGTCCCTGGGGGGGCCCTGGCTGTCCCCTAGGTGTCCCTGGGGGTGCCCTGCTTGTCCCCTAGGTGTCCCTGGGGGTGCCCTGGCTGTCCCCTAGGTGTCCCTGGGGGTGCGCTGGCTGTCCCTGGCGTTGCCCTGGCTGTCCCTAGGGTGCCCTGACTGTGCCCTTGGTGTCCCTGGGGGTGCTCTGGCTGTCTCAGGAGTGCCCTGGCTGTCCCCTAGGGGTCTCTGGGGGTGCCCTGGCTGTCCCGTCAGTGTCCCTGGGGGTGCCCTGCCTGTCCCCTAGGTGTCCCTGGGGGTGCCATGCCTGTCCCCTAGGTGTCCCTGGGGGTGCCCTGGGTGTCCCTGGAGTGCCCTGGCTGTCCCCTAAATGTCCCTGGGGGTGCCCTGCCTGTCCCCTAGGTGTCCCTGGGGGTGCCCTGGCTGTGCCCTCGGTGTCCCTGAGGGTGCCCTGGGTGTCCCTGGGGTGCCATGGCTGTCCCTTGGGGTCCCTGGGGGTGCCCTGGGTGTCCCTGGGGTGCCCTGGCTGTCCCCTTCGTGTCCCTGGGGGTGCCCTGGGTGTCCCTGTGGGTGCCCTGGCGGTCCCCTAGGTGTCCCTGGGGGTGCCCTGGATATCCCTGAGGTGCCCTGGCTGTCTTCAAGGTGTCCCTTTGGGTGCCCAGAGTGTCCCTGGGAGTGCCCCTGCTGTCCCCTAGGGGTCTCTGGGGGTGTCCTGGCTGTCCCGTCAGTGTCCCTGGGGGTGCCCTGCCTGTCCCCTAGGTGTCCCTGGGGGTGCCCGGCGTGTCCCCTAAGTGTCCCTGGGGGTGCCCTGGGTGTCCCTGGAGTGCCCTGGCTGTCCCCTAAATGTCCCTGGGGGAGCCATTGCTGTCCCTTAGGTGTCCCTGGGGGTGTCCTGCCTTCCCCTAAGTGTCCCTGGGGGTGCCCTGGCTTCCCCCTCGGTGTTCCTGGGGGTGCCCTGCCTGTCCCCTAGGTGTCCCTGGGGGTGCCCTGGCTGTCTTCTAGGTGTCCCTGGGGGTGCCCTGGCTGTCCCCTAGGTGTCCCTGGGGGTGCCTTGACTGTCCCTAGGGTGCCCTGGCTGTGCCCTCGGTGTCTCTGGGGGTGTCCTAGGTGTCCCTGGGGGTGACCTCCGTGTCCCTGGGGGTGCCCTGGCTGTCCCCTAGGTGTCCCTGGGGGAGCCCTGGGTGTGCCTGGGGTGCCCTGGCTGTCCCCTAGGTGTCCCTTGGGGGGCCCTGGCTGTCCCTGGGGTGCCCTGGCTGTCCCCAAGGTGTCCCTGTGGGTGCCCAGAGTGTCCCTGGGAGTGCCCAGGGTGTTCCTTAGGTGTCCGTGGGGGTACCCTTGCTGTCCCCTAGGTGTCCCTGGGGGTGCCCTGGCTGTCCCTGGGGTGCTCTGGATGTCCCCTTGGTGTCCCTGGGGGTGCCCTGCCTGTCCCTAGGGTGCCCTGGCTGTGCCCTAGGGGTCCCTGGGGGTGCCCTGGCTGTCCCTGGGGTGCCCTGGCTGTCCCCTAGGTGGCCCTGGGGGTGCCCTGGGAGTCCCTGGGGGTGCCCTGGAGGTCCCCTAGGTGTCCCTGCGGGTGCCCTGGGTGTCCCTGGTGTGCCCTGGCTGTCCCTAAGGTGTCCCTGTGGGTGCCCTGGCTGTCCTCTAGGTGTCCCTGGGGGTGCCCTGAGTGTCCCTGGGGGTGCCCTGGCTGTCCCCTAGGTGTCCCTGGGGGTGCGCTGGCTGTCCCTGGGGGGGCCCTGGCTGTGCCCTAGGTGTCCCTGGCGTTGCCCTGGCTGTCCCTAGGGTGCCCTGACTGTGCCCTTGGTGTCCCTGGGGGTGCTCTGGCTGTCCCTCGGGTGCCCTGGCTGTCCCCTAGGTGTCCCTGGGGGTGCCCTGGCTGTCTCTGGAGTGCCCTGGCTGTCCCCTAGGTGTCCCTGGGGATGCCCTGGCTGTCCCCTAGGTGTCCCTGGTGGTGCCCTGGCTGTCTACTAGGTGTCCCTGGGGGTGCCCAGGGTGCCCCTGGGGTGCCCTGGCTGTCCCCTACGTGTCCCTGGGGGTGCCCAGGGTGTCCCTGGGGGTGCCCTTGCTGTCCCGTAGGTGTCCCTGGGGGGGCCCTGGCTGTCCTTGGGGTGCTCTGGCTCTCCCCTTGGTGTCCCTGGGGGTGCCCTGCCTGTCCCCTAGGTGTCCCTGGGGGTGCCCTGGCTGTCCCCTAGGTGTCCCTGGGCGTGCACAGGGTGTCCCTGGGGTTCCATGGCTGTCCCCTAGGTGTCCCTGGGGGGGCCCTGGCTGTCCCCTAGGTGTCCCTGGGGGTGCCCTGGGTGTCTCTGGGGGGGCCCTGGCTGACCCCTAGGTGTCCCTGGGGGTGCCCTGGGTGTCCCTGGGGGGGCCCTGGCTGTCCCCTAGGTGTCCCTGGGGGGGCCCTGGCTGTCCCCTAGGTGTTCCTGGGTGTGCCCTGGGTGTCCCTGGGGGTGCACAGGGTGTCCCTGGGGTTCCCTGGCTGTCCCCTAGGTGTCGCTGGGGGTGCCCTGGGTGTCCCTGGGGGGGCCCTGGCTGTGCCCTAGGTGTCCCTGGGGGTGCATTAGGTGTCCCTGGGGGTGCCCTGGGTGTCCCTGGGGGTGCCCTGGCTGTCCCCTAGGTGTCACAGGGGGTGCCCTGTGGGTCCCTGGGGTGCCCTGGGGGTGCCCTGGCTGTCCCCTCGGTGTCCCTGGGAGTGCCCTGGCTGTCCCCTAGGTGTCCCTGGGGGGGCCCTGGCTGTCCCCTAGGTGTCCCTGGGTGTGCCCAGGGTGTCCCTGGGGTTCCCTGGCTGTCCCCTAGGTGTCCCTGGGGGTGCCCTGGCTTCCCCCTCGGTGTTCCTGGGGGTGCCATGCCTGTCCCCTAGGGGTCCCTGGGGGTGCCCTGGCTGTCATTACGGTGCCCTGGCTGTCCCCTAGGTGTCCCTGGGGGGGGCCCTGGCTGTCCCCTAGGTGTCCCTGGGGGTGCCCTGCCTGTCCCCTAGGTGTCGTTGGGGGTGCCCTGGGTTTCCCTGGGGGTGCCCTGCCTGTCCCCTAGGTGTCCCTGGGGGTGCCCTGGGTTTCCCTGGGGTGCCCTGGCTGTCCCCTTGGTGTCCCTGGGGGTGCCCTGGGTGTCCCTGGGGGTGCCCTGGCTGTCCCCTAGGTGTCCCTGGGGGTGCCGTGGGTGTCCCTGGAGTGCCCTGGCTGTCCCCTAAATGTCCCTGGGGGTGCTCTGGGTGTCCCTGGAGTGCCCTGGCTGTCCCCTAAATGTCCCTGGGGTGCCCTGGCTTTCCCCTCGGTGTCCCTGGGGGTGCCCTAAGTGTCCCTGGGGGTGCCCTGGCTGTCCCTAGGGTGCCCTGGCTGTCCCCTAGGTGTCCCTGGGGGTGCCCTGCCTGTCCCTGGGGGTGCCCTGGCTGTCCCTTAGGTGACCCTGGGGGGGCCCTGGCTGTCCCCTAGGTGTCCCTGGGGGTGCCCTAGGTGTCCCTGGGGGTGTCCTGGGTGTCCCTAGGGTGCCCTGGCTGTCCCCAAGGTGTCCCTGTGGGTGCCCAGAGTGTCCCTGGGAGTGCCCTGGCTGTCCCCTAGGGGTTTCTGGGGGTGCCCTGGCTGTCCCGTCAGTGTCCCTGGGAGTGTCCTGGGTGTCCCTGGACTGCCCTGGCTGACCCCTAAATGTCCCTGGGGGTGCCCTTGCTGTCCCCTAGGTGTCCCTGGGGGTGTCCTGTGGGTCCCTGGGGTGCCCTGGGGGTACCCTGGCTGTCCCTGGAGGTGCCCTGCCTGTCCCTTAGGTGTCCCTGGGGTGCCCTGGCTGTCCCTAGGGTGCCCTGGCTGTGCCCTCGGTGTCTCTGGGGGTGCCCTGGGTGTCCCTAGGGTGCCAAGGCTGTCCCTAGGGTGCCCAGGCTGTCCCCTCGGTGTCCCTGGGGGTGCCCTGGGTGTCCCTGGGGGTGCCCTGGCTTTCCCCTAGGTGTCCCTGGGCGTGCCCATGGTGTTCCTGGGGTTCCCTGGCTGTCCCCTAGGTGTCCCTGGGAGGGCCCTGGGTGTCCCCTAGGTGTCCCTGGAGGTGCCCTGCCTGTCCCCTAGGTGTCCCTGGGGGTGCCCTGCGTGTCCCTAGGGTGCCCTGGCTGTCCCGTAGGTGTCCCTGGGGGTGCCCTGCCTGTCCCCTAGGTGTCGTTGGGGGTGCCCTGGGTGTCCCTGGGGGTGCCCTGCCTGTCCCCTAGGTGTCCCTGGGGGTGCCCTGGGTGTCCCTGGGGTGCCCTGGCTGTCTCCTTCGAATCCCTGGGGGTGCCCTGGGTGTCCCTGGGGGTGCCCTGGCGGTCCCTAGGGTGCCCTGGCTGTCCTTTAGGTGTCCCTGGGGGTGCCCTGGATGTCCCTGAGGTGCCCTGGCTGTCTTCAAGGTGTCCCTGTGGGTGCCCAGAGTGTCCCTGGGAGTGCCCTGGCTGTCCCCTAGGGGTCTCTGGGGGTGCCCTGGCTGTCCCGTCAGTGTCCCTGGGGGTGCCCTGCCTGTCCCCTAGGTGTCCCTGGGGGTGCCATGCCTGTCCCCTAGGTGTCCCTGGGGGTGCCCTGGGTGTCCCTGGAGTGCCCTGGCTGTCCCCTAAATGTCCCTGAGGTGCCCTGGCTGTCCCCTAGGTGTCCCTGGGGGTGTCCTGCCTTCTTCTAGGTGTCCCTAGGGGTGCCCTGGCTTTCCCCTAGGTGTCACTGGGGGTGCCCTGGCTGTCTTTAGGATGCCCTGCCTGTCCCCTAGGTGTCCCTGGGGGTGCCCTTGGTGTCCCTGGAGTGCCCTGGCTGTCCCCTAGTTGTCCCTGGGGGGGCCCTGGCTGTCCCCTAGGTGTCCCTGGGGGTGCCCTGCTTGTCCCCTAGGTGTCCCTGGGGGTGCCCTGGCTGTCCTCTAGGTGTCCCTGGGGGTGCCCTGGGTGTCCCTGGGGATGCCCTGGCTGTCCCCTAGGTGTCCCTGGGGGTGCGCTGGCTGTCCCTGGCGTTGCCCTGGCTGTCCCCTAGGTGTCCCTGGGGGTGCCCTGGCTGTCCCCTAGGTGTCCCTGGGGGTGCCCTGGCTGTCCTCTTGGTGTCCCTGGGGGTGTCCTGGGTGTCCCTGGGGATGCCCTGGGTGTTCCCTAGGTGTCCCTGGGGGTGCCCTGGGTGTCCCTGGGGGGGCCCTGGCTGTCCCCTAGGGTTCTCTGGGGGTGCCCTGCCTGTCCCCTAGGTGTCCCTGGGGGTGCCCTGGCTGTGCCCTCGGTGTCCCTGAGGGTGCCCTGGGTGTCCCTGGGGTGCCATGGCTGTCCCCTAGGTGTCCCTGGGGGTGCCCTGGGTGTCCCTGGGGTGCCCTGGCTGTCCCCTTCGTGTCCCTGGGGGTGCCCTGGGTGTCCCTGTGGGTGCCCTGGCGGTCCCCTAGGTGTCCCTGGGGGTGCCCTGGATATCCCTGAGGTGCCCTGGCTGTCTTCAAGGTGTCCCTTTGGGTGCCCAGAGTGTCCCTGGGAGTGCCCCTGCTGTCCCCTAGGGGTCTCTGGGGGTGTCCTGGCTGTCCCGTCAGTGTCCCTGGGGGTGCCCTGCCTGTCCCCTAGGTGTCCCTGGGGGTGCCCGGCGTGTCCCCTAAGTGTCCCTGGGGGTGCCCTGGGTGTCCCTGGAGTGCCCTGGCTGTCCCCTAAATGTCCCTGGGGGAGCCATTGCTGTCCCCTAGGTGTCCCTGGGGGTGTCCTGCCTTCCCCTAAGTGTCCCTGGGGGTGCCCTGGCTTCCCCCTCGGTGTTCCTGGGGGTGCCCTGCCTGTCCCCTAGGTGTCCCTGGGGGTGCCCTGGCTGTCTTTAGGGTGCTCTGGCTGTCCCCTAGGTGTCCCTGGGGGTGCCCTCGGTGTCCCTGGAGTGCCCTGGCTGTCCCCTAGTTGTCCCTGGGGGGGGGCCCTGGCTGTCCCCTACGTGTCCCTGGGGGTGCCCTGCCTGTCCCCTAGGTGTCCCTGGGGGTGCCCTGCCTGTCCCCTAGGTGTCCCTGGGGGTGCCCTGGGTGTCCCTGGGGTGCCCTGGCTGTCCCCTTCGAGTCCCTGGGGGTGCCCTGAGTGTCCCTGGGGGTGCCCTGGCGGTCCCTAGGGTGCCCTGGCTGTCCTTTAGGTGTCCCTGGGGGTGCCCTGGATGTCCCTGAGGTGCCCTGGCTGTCTTCAAGGTGTCCCTGTGGGTGCCCAGAGTTTCCCTGGGGGTGGCCTGGCTGTCCCCTAGGTGTCCCTGGGGGGGCCCTGGCTGTCCCCTAGGTGTCCCTGGGGGTGCCCTAGGTGTCCCTGGGGGTGCCCTGGGTGTCCCTAGGGTGCCCTGGCTGTCCCCAAGGTGTCCCTGTGGGTGCCCAGAGTGTCCCTGGGAGTGCCCTGGCTGTCTCCTAGGTGTCCCTGGGGGGGCCCTGGCTGTCCCCTAGGTGTCCCTGGGGGTGCCCTAGGTGTCCCTGGGGGTTCCCTGGGTGTCCCTGGGGGTGCCCTGGCTGTCCCCTAGGTGTCCCTGGGGTTGCCCTGGGTGTCCCTGGAGTGCCCTGGCTGTCCCCTAAATGTCCCTGGGAGTGCCCTGGCTGTCCCCTAGGTGTCTCTGGGGGTGTCCTGCCTTCCCCTAGGTGTCCCTGGGGGTGCCCTGGCTGTCCCCTAGGTGTCCCTGGGGGTGCCCTGCCTGTCCCCTAGGTGTCCCTGGGGGTGCCCTGGGTTTCCCTGGGGTGCCCTGGCTGTCCCCTTGGTGTCCCTGGGGGTGCCCTGGGTGTCCCTGGGGGTGCCCTGGCTGTCCCCTAGGTGTCCCTGGGGGTGCCGTGGGGGTCCCTGGAGTGCCCTGGCTGTCCCCTAAATGTCCCTGGGGGTGCCCTGGGTGTCCCTGGAGTGCCCTGGCTGTCCCCTAAATGTCCCTGGGGGTGCCCTGGCTTTCCCCTCGGTGTCCCTGGGGGTGCCCTAAGTGTCCCTGGGTGTGCCCTGGGTGTCCCTAGGGTGCCCTGGCTGTCCCCTAGGTGTCCCTGGGGGTGCCCTAAGTGTCCCTGGGGGTGCCCTGCCTGTCCCTGGGGGTGCCCTGGCTGTCCCCTAGGTGACCCTGGGGGGGCCCTGGCTGTCCCCTAGGTGTCCCTGGGGGTGCCCTAGGTGTCCCTGGGGTTGCCCTGGGTGTCCCTAGGGTGCCCTGGCTGTCCCCAAGGTGTCCCTGTGGGTGCCCAGAGTGTCCCTGGGAGTGCCCTGGCTGTCCCCTAGGGGTTTCTGGGGGTGCCCTGGCTGTCCCGTCAGTGTCCCTGGGGGTGTCTTGGGTGTCCCTGGACTGCCCTGGCTGACCCCTAAATGTCCCTGGGGGTGCCCTGGCTGTCCCTTAGGTGTCCCTGGGGGTGTCCTGTGGGTCCCTGGGGTGCCCTGGGGGTACCCTGGCTGTCCCTGGAGGTGCCCTGCCTGTCCCTTAGGTGTCCCTGGGGTGCCCTGGCTGTCCCTTGGGTGCCCTGGCTGTGCCCTCGGTGTCTCTGGGGGTGCCCTGGGTGTCCCTGGGGGTGCCCTGGCTTTCCCCTAGGTGTCCCTGGGGGGGCCCTGGCTGTCCCTAGGGTGCCCTGGCTGGGCCCTCAGTGTCTCTGGGGGTGCCCTAGGTGTCCCTGGGCGTGCCCATGGTGTTCCTGGGGTTCCCTGGCTGTCCCCTAGGTGTCCCTGGGAGGGCCCTGTGTGTCCCCTAGGTGTCCCTGGAGGTGCCCTGCCTGTCCCCTAGGTGTCCCTGGGGGTGCCCTGCGTGTCCCTAGGGTGCCCTAGCTGTCTCGTAGGTGTCCCTGGGGGTGCCCTGCCTGTCCCCTAGGTGTCGTTGGGGGTGCCCTGGGTGTCCCTGGGGGTGCCCTGCCTATCGCCTAGGTGTCCCTGGGGGTGCCCTGGGTGTCCCTGGGGTGCCCTGGCTGTCTCCTTCGAGTCCCTGGGGGTGCCCTGGGTGTCCCTGGGGGTGCCCTGGCGGTCCCTAGGGTGCCCTGGCTGTCCTTTAGGTGTCCCTGGGGGTGCCCTGGATGTCCCTGAGGTGCCCTGGCTGTCTTCAAGGTGTCCCTGTGGGTGCCCAGAGTGTCCCTGGGAGTGCCCTGGCTGTCCCCTAGGGGTCTCTGGGGGTGCCCTGGCTGTCCCGTCAGTGTCCCTGGGGGTGCCCTGCCTGTCCCCTAGGTGTCCCTGGGGGTGCCATGCCTGTCCCCTAGGTGTCCCTGGGGGTGCCCTGGGTGTCCCTGGAGTGCCCTGGCTGTCCCCTAAATGTCCCTGGGGGTGCCCTGGCTGTCCCCTAGGTGTCCCTGGGGGTGTCCTGCCTTCCCCTAGGTGTCCCTGGGGGGGCCCTGGCTTTCCCCTAGGTGTCCCTGGGGGTGCCCTGGGTGTCCCTGGAGTGCCCTGGCTGTCCCCTAAATGTCCCTGGGGGTGCCCTGGCTGTCCCCTAGGTGTCCCTGGGGGTGTCCTGCCTTCCCCTAGGTGTCCCTGGGGGTGCCCTGGCTTTCGCCTAGGAGTCACTGGGGGTGCCCTGGCTGTCTTTAGGATGCCCTGCCTGTCCCCTAGGTGTCCCTGGGGGTGCCCTGGGTGTCCCTGGAGTGCCCTGGCTGTCCCCTAGTTGTCCCTGGGGGGGCCCTGGCTGTCCCCTAGGTGTCCCTGGGGGTGCCCTGCTTGTCCCCTAGGTGTCCCTGGGGGTGCCCTGGCTGTCCCCTAGGTGTCCCTGGGGGTGCGCTGGCTGTCCCTGGCGTTGCCCTGGCTGTCCCTAGGGTGCCCTGACTGTGCCCTTGGTGTCCCTGGGGGTGCTCTGGCTGTCTCAGGAGTGCCCTGGCTGTCCCCTAGGGGTCTCTGGGGGTGCCCTGGCTGTCCCGTCAGTGTCCCTGGGGGTGCCCTGCCTGTCCCCTAGGTGTCCCTGGGGGTGCCATGCCTGTCCCCTAGGTGTCCCTGGGGGTGCCCTGGGTGTCCCTGGAGTGCCCTGGCTGTCCCCTAAATGTCCCTGGGGGTGCCCTGCCTGTCCCCTAGGTGTCCCTGGGGGTGCCCTGGCTGTGCCCTCGGTGTCCCTGAGGGTGCCCTGGGTGTCCCTGGGGTGCCATGGCTGTCCCTTGGGGTCCCTGGGGGTGCCCTGGGTGTCCCTGGGGTGCCCTGGCTGTCCCCTTCGTGTCCCTGGGGGTGCCCTGGGTGTCCCTGTGGGTGCCCTGGCGGTCCCCTAGGTGTCCCTGGGGGTGCCCTGGATATCCCTGAGGTGCCCTGGCTGTCTTCAAGGTGTCCCTTTGGGTGCCCAGAGTGTCCCTGGGAGTGCCCCTGCTGTCCCCTAGGGGTCTCTGGGGGTGTCCTGGCTGTCCCGTCAGTGTCCCTGGGGGTGCCCTGCCTGTCCCCTAGGTGTCCCTGGGGGTGCCCGGCGTGTCCCCTAAGTGTCCCTGGGGGTGCCCTGGGTGTCCCTGGAGTGCCCTGGCTGTCCCCTAAATGTCCCTGGGGGAGCCATTGCTGTCCCTTAGGTGTCCCTGGGGGTGTCCTGCCTTCCCCTAAGTGTCCCTGGGGGTGCCCTGGCTTCCCCCTCGGTGTTCCTGGGGGTGCCCTGCCTGTCCCCTAGGTGTCCCTGGGGGTGCCCTGGCTGTCTTCTAGGTGTCCCTGGGGGTGCCCTGGCTGTCCCCTAGGTGTCCCTGGGGGTGCCTTGACTGTCCCTAGGGTGCCCTGGCTGTGCCCTCGGTGTCTCTGGGGGTGTCCTAGGTGTCCCTGGGGGTGACCTCCGTGTCCCTGGGGGTGCCCTGGCTGTCCCCTAGGTGTCCCTGGGGGAGCCCTGGGTGTGCCTGGGGTGCCCTGGCTGTCCCCTAGGTGTCCCTTGGGGGGCCCTGGCTGTCCCTGGGGTGCCCTGGCTGTCCCCAAGGTGTCCCTGTGGGTGCCCAGAGTGTCCCTGGGAGTGCCCAGGGTGTTCCTTAGGTGTCCGTGGGGGTACCCTTGCTGTCCCCTAGGTGTCCCTGGGGGTGCCCTGGCTGTCCCTGGGGTGCTCTGGATGTCCCCTTGGTGTCCCTGGGGGTGCCCTGCCTGTCCCTAGGGTGCCCTGGCTGTGCCCTAGGGGTCCCTGGGGGTGCCCTGGCTGTCCCTGGGGTGCCCTGGCTGTCCCCTAGGTGGCCCTGGGGGTGCCCTGGGAGTCCCTGGGGGTGCCCTGGAGGTCCCCTAGGTGTCCCTGCGGGTGCCCTGGGTGTCCCTGGTGTGCCCTGGCTGTCCCTAAGGTGTCCCTGTGGGTGCCCTGGCTGTCCTCTAGGTGTCCCTGGGGGTGCCCTGAGTGTCCCTGGGGGTGCCCTGGCTGTCCCCTAGGTGTCCCTGGGGGTGCGCTGGCTGTCCCTGGGGGGGCCCTGGCTGTGCCCTAGGTGTCCCTGGCGTTGCCCTGGCTGTCCCTAGGGTGCCCTGACTGTGCCCTTGGTGTCCCTGGGGGTGCTCTGGCTGTCCCTCGGGTGCCCTGGCTGTCCCCTAGGTGTCCCTGGGGGTGCCCTGGCTGTCTCTGGAGTGCCCTGGCTGTCCCCTAGGTGTCCCTGGGGATGCCCTGGCTGTCCCCTAGGTGTCCCTGGTGGTGCCCTGGCTGTCTACTAGGTGTCCCTGGGGGTGCCCAGGGTGCCCCTGGGGTGCCCTGGCTGTCCCCTACGTGTCCCTGGGGGTGCCCAGGGTGTCCCTGGGGGTGCCCTTGCTGTCCCGTAGGTGTCCCTGGGGGGGCCCTGGCTGTCCTTGGGGTGCTCTGGCTCTCCCCTTGGTGTCCCTGGGGGTGCCCTGCCTGTCCCCTAGGTGTCCCTGGGGGTGCCCTGGCTGTCCCCTAGGTGTCCCTGGGCGTGCACAGGGTGTCCCTGGGGTTCCATGGCTGTCCCCTAGGTGTCCCTGGGGGGGCCCTGGCTGTCCCCTAGGTGTCCCTGGGGGTGCCCTGGGTGTCTCTGGGGGGGCCCTGGCTGACCCCTAGGTGTCCCTGGGGGTGCCCTGGGTGTCCCTGGGGGGGCCCTGGCTGTCCCCTAGGTGTCCCTGGGGGGGCCCTGGCTGTCCCCTAGGTGTTCCTGGGTGTGCCCTGGGTGTCCCTGGGGGTGCACAGGGTGTCCCTGGGGTTCCCTGGCTGTCCCCTAGGTGTCGCTGGGGGTGCCCTGGGTGTCCCTGGGGGGGCCCTGGCTGTGCCCTAGGTGTCCCTGGGGGTGCATTAGGTGTCCCTGGGGGTGCCCTGGGTGTCCCTGAAGGTGCCCTGGCTGTCCCCTAGGTGTCACAGGGGGTGCCCTGTGGGTCCCTGGGGTGCCCTGGGGGTGCCCTGGCTGTCCCCTCGGTGTCCCTGGGAGTGCCCTGGCTGTCCCCTAGGTGTCCCTGGGGGGGCCCTGGCTGTCCCCTAGGTGTCCCTGGGGGTGCCCAGGGTGTCCCTGGGGTTCCCTGGCTGTCCCCTAGGTGTCCCTGGGGGTGCCCTGGCTTCCCTTTCGGTGTTCCTGGGGGTGCCATGCCTGTCCCCTAGGGGTCCCTGGGGGTGCCCTGGCTGTCATTACGGTGCCCTGGCTGTCCCCTAGGTGTCCCTGGGGGGGGCCCTGGCTGTCCCCTAGGTGTCCCTGGGGGTGCCCTGCCTGTCCCCTAGGTGTCGTTGGGGGTGCCCTGGGTTTCCCTGGGGGTGCCCTGCCTGTCCCCTAGGTGTCCCTGGGGGTGCCCTGGGTTTCCCTGGGGTGCCCTGGCTGTCCCCTTGGTGTCCCTGGGGGTGCCCTGGGTGTCCCTGGGGGTGCCCTGGCTGTCCCCTAGGTGTCCCTGGGGGTGCCGTGGGTGTCCCTGGAGTGCCCTGGCTGTCCCCTAAATGTCCCTGGGGGTGCTCTGGGTGTCCCTGGAGTGCCCTGGCTGTCCCCTAAATGTCCCTGGGGTGCCCTGGCTTTCCCCTCGGTGTCCCTGGGGGTGCCCTAAGTGTCCCTGGGGGTGCCCTGGCTGTCCCTAGGGTGCCCTGGCTGTCCCCTAGGTGTCCCTGGGGGTGCCCTGCCTGTCCCTGGGGGTGCCCTGGCTGTCCCTTAGGTGACCCTGGGGGGGCCCTGGCTGTCCCCTAGGTGTCCCTGGGGGTGCCCTAGGTGTCCCTGGGGGTGTCCTGGGTGTCCCTAGGGTGCCCTGGCTGTCCCCAAGGTGTCCCTGTGGGTGCCCAGAGTGTCCCTGGGAGTGCCCTGGCTGTCCCCTAGGGGTTTCTGGGGGTGCCCTGGCTGTCCCGTCAGTGTCCCTGGGAGTGTCCTGGGTGTCCCTGGACTGCCCTGGCTGACCCCTAAATGTCCCTGGGGGTGCCCTTGCTGTCCCCTAGGTGTCCCTGGGGGTGTCCTGTGGGTCCCTGGGGTGCCCTGGGGGTACCCTGGCTGTCCCTGGAGGTGCCCTGCCTGTCCCTTAGGTGTCCCTGGGGTGCCCTGGCTGTCCCTAGGGTGCCCTGGCTGTGCCCTCGGTGTCTCTGGGGGTGCCCTGGGTGTCCCTAGGGTGCCAAGGCTGTCCCTAGGGTGCCCAGGCTGTCCCCTCGGTGTCCCTGGGGGTGCCCTGGGTGTCCCTGGGGGTGCCCTGGCTTTCCCCTAGGTGTCCCTGGGCGTGCCCATGGTGTTCCTGGGGTTCCCTGGCTGTCCCCTAGGTGTCCCTGGGAGGGCCCTGGGTGTCCCCTAGGTGTCCCTGGAGGTGCCCTGCCTGTCCCCTAGGTGTCCCTGGGGGTGCCCTGCGTGTCCCTAGGGTGCCCTGGCTGTCCCGTAGGTGTCCCTGGGGGTGCCCTGCCTGTCCCCTAGGTGTCGTTGGGGGTGCCCTGGGTGTCCCTGGGGGTGCCCTGCCTGTCCCCTAGGTGTCCCTGGGGGTGCCCTGGGTGTCCCTGGGCTGCCCTGGCTGTCTCCTTCGAATCCCTGGGGGTGCCCTGGGTGTCCCTGGGGGTGCCCTGGCGGTCCCTAGGGTGCCCTGGCTGTCCTTTAGGTGTCCCTGGGGGTGCCCTGGATGTCCCTGAGGTGCCCTGGCTGTCTTCAAGGTGTCCCTGTGGGTGCCCAGAGTGTCCCTGGGAGTGCCCTGGCTGTCCCCTAGGGGTCTCTGGGGGTGCCCTGGCTGTCCCGTCAGTGTCCCTGGGGGTGCCCTGCCTGTCCCCTAGGTGTCCCTGGGGGTGCCATGCCTGTCCCCTAGGTGTCCCTGGGGGTGCCCTGGGTGTCCCTGGAGTGCCCTGGCTGTCCCCTAAATGTCCCTGAGGTGCCCTGGCTGTCCCCTAGGTGTCCCTGGGGGTGTCCTGCCTTCTTCTAGGTGTCCCTAGGGGTGCCCTGGCTTTCCCCTAGGTGTCACTGGGGGTGCCCTGGCTGTCTTTAGGATGCCCTGCCTGTCCCCTAGGTGTCCCTGGGGGTGCCCTTGGTGTCCCTGGAGTGCCCTGGCTGTCCCCTAGTTGTCCCTGGGGGGGCCCTGGCTGTCCCCTAGGTGTCCCTGGGGGTGCCCTGCTTGTCCCCTAGGTGTCCCTGGGGGTGCCCTGGCTGTCCTCTAGGTGTCCCTGGGGGTGCCCTGGGTGTCCCTGGGGATGCCCTGGCTGTCCCCTAGGTGTCCCTGGGGGTGCGCTGGCTGTCCCTGGCGTTGCCCTGGCTGTCCCCTAGGTGTCCCTGGGGGTGCCCTGGCTGTCCCCTAGGTGTCCCTGGGGGTGCCCTGGCTGTCCTCTTGGTGTCCCTGGGGGTGTCCTGGGTGTCCCTGGGGATGCCCTGGGTGTTCCCTAGGTGTCCCTGGGGGTGCCCTGGGTGTCCCTGGGGGGGCCCTGGCTGTCCCCTAGGGTTCTCTGGGGGTGCCCTGCCTGTCCCCTAGGTGTCCCTGGGGGTGCCCTGGCTGTGCCCTCGGTGTCCCTGAGGGTGCCCTGGGTGTCCCTGGGGTGCCATGGCTGTCCCCTAGGTGTCCCTGGGGGTGCCCTGGGTGTCCCTGGGGTGCCCTGGCTGTCCCCTTCGTGTCCCTGGGGGTGCCCTGGGTGTCCCTGTGGGTGCCCTGGCGGTCCCCTAGGTGTCCCTGGGGGTGCCCTGGATATCCCTGAGGTGCCCTGGCTGTCTTCAAGGTGTCCCTTTGGGTGCCCAGAGTGTCCCTGGGAGTGCCCCTGCTGTCCCCTAGGGGTCTCTGGGGGTGTCCTGGCTGTCCCGTCAGTGTCCCTGGGGGTGCCCTGCCTGTCCCCTAGGTGTCCCTGGGGGTGCCCGGCGTGTCCCCTAAGTGTCCCTGGGGGTGCCCTGGGTGTCCCTGGAGTGCCCTGGCTGTCCCCTAAATGTCCCTGGGGGAGCCATTGCTGTCCCCTAGGTGTCCCTGGGGGTGTCCTGCCTTCCCCTAAGTGTCCCTGGGGGTGCCCTGGCTTCCCCCTCGGTGTTCCTGGGGGTGCCCTGCCTGTCCCCTAGGTGTCCCTGGGGGTGCCCTGGCTGTCTTTAGGGTGCTCTGGCTGTCCCCTAGGTGTCCCTGGGGGTGCCCTCGGTGTCCCTGGAGTGCCCTGGCTGTCCCCTAGTTGTCCCTGGGGGGGGCCCTGGCTGTCCCCTACGTGTCCCTGGGGGTGCCCTGCCTGTCCCCTAGGTGTCCCTGGGGGTGCCCTGCCTGTCCCCTAGGTGTCCCTGGGGGTGCCCTGGGTGTCCCTGGGGTGCCCTGGCTGTCCCCTTCGAGTCCCTGGGGGTGCCCTGAGTGTCCCTGGGGGTGCCCTGGCGGTCCCTAGGGTGCCCTGGCTGTCCTTTAGGTGTCCCTGGGGGTGCCCTGGATGTCCCTGAGGTGCCCTGGCTGTCTTCAAGGTGTCCCTGTGGGTGCCCAGAGTTTCCCTGGGGGTGGCCTGGCTGTCCCCTAGGTGTCCCTGGGGGGGCCCTGGCTGTCCCCTAGGTGTCCCTGGGGGTGCCCTAGGTGTCCCTGGGGGTGCCCTGGGTGTCCCTAGGGTGCCCTGGCTGTCCCCAAGGTGTCCCTGTGGGTGCCCAGAGTGTCCCTGGGAGTGCCCTGGCTGTCTCCTAGGTGTCCCTGGGGGGGCCCTGGCTGTCCCCTAGGTGTCCCTGGGGGTGCCCTAGGTGTCCCTGGGGGTTCCCTGGGTGTCCCTGGGGGTGCCCTGGCTGTCCCCTAGGTGTCCCTGGGGTTGCCCTGGGTGTCCCTGGAGTGCCCTGGCTGTCCCCTAAATGTCCCTGGGGGTGCCCTGGCTGTCCCCTAGGTGTCTCTGGGGGTGTCCTGCCTTCCCCTAGGTGTCCCTGGGGGTGCCCTGGCTGTCCCCTAGGTGTCCCTGGGGGTGCCCTGCCTGTCCCCTAGGTGTCCCTGGGGGTGCCCTGGGTTTCCCTGGGGTGCCCTGGCTGTCCCCTTGGTGTCCCTGGGGGTGCCCTGGGTGTCCCTGGGGGTGCCCTGGCTGTCCCCTAGGTGTCCCTGGGGGTGCCGTGGGGGTCCCTGGAGTGCCCTGGCTGTCCCCTAAATGTCCCTGGGGGTGCCCTGGGTGTCCCTGGAGTGCCCTGGCTGTCCCCTAAATGTCCCTGGGGGTGCCCTGGCTTTCCCCTCGGTGTCCCTGGGGGTGCCCTAAGTGTCCCTGGGTGTGCCCTGGCTGTCCCTAGGGTGCCCTGGCTGTCCCCTAGGTGTCCCTGGGGGTGCCCTAAGTGTCCCTGGGGGTGCCCTGCCTGTCCCTGGGGGTGCCCTGGCTGTCCCCTAGGTGACCCTGGGGGGGCCCTGGCTGTCCCCTAGGTGTCCCTGGGGGTGCCCTAGGTGTCCCTGGGGGTGCCCTGGGTGTCCCTAGGGTGCCCTGGCTGTCCCCAAGGTGTCCCTGTGGGTGCCCAGAGTGTCCCTGGGAGTGCCCTGGCTGTCCCCTAGGGGTTTCTGGGGGTGCCCTGGCTGTCCCGTCAGTGTCCCTGGGGGTGTCTTGGGTGTCCCTGGACTGCCCTGGCTGACCCCTAAATGTCCCTGGGGGTGCCCTGCCTGTCCCCTAGGTGTCCCTGGGGGTGCCCTGGCTGTGCCCTCGGTGTCCCTGAGGGTGCCCTGGGTGTCCCTGGGGTGCCATGGCTGTCCCTTGGGGTCCCTGGGGGTGCCCTGGGTGTCCCTGGGGTGCCCTGGCTGTCCCCTTCGTGTCCCTGGGGGTGCCCTGGGTGTCCCTGTGGGTGCCCTGGCGGTCCCCTAGGTGTCCCTGGGGGTGCCCTGGATATCCCTGAGGTGCCCTGGCTGTCTTCAAGGTGTCCCTTTGGGTGCCCAGAGTGTCCCTGGGAGTGCCCCTGCTGTCCCCTAGGGGTCTCTGGGGGTGTCCTGGCTGTCCCGTCAGTGTCCCTGGGGGTGCCCTGCCTGTCCCCTAGGTGTCCCTGGGGGTGCCCGGCGTGTCCCCTAAGTGTCCCTGGGGGTGCCCTGGGTGTCCCTGGAGTGCCCTGGCTGTCCCCTAAATGTCCCTGGGGGAGCCATTGCTGTCCCTTAGGTGTCCCTGGGGGTGTCCTGCCTTCCCCTAAGTGTCCCTGGGGGTGCCCTGGCTTCCCCCTCGGTGTTCCTGGGGGTGCCCTGCCTGTCCCCTAGGTGTCCCTGGGGGTGCCCTGGCTGTCTTCTAGGTGTCCCTGGGGGTGCCCTGGCTGTCCCCTAGGTGTCCCTGGGGGTGCCTTGACTGTCCCTAGGGTGCCCTGGCTGTGCCCTCGGTGTCTCTGGGGGTGTCCTAGGTGTCCCTGGGGGTGACCTCCGTGTCCCTGGGGGTGCCCTGGCTGTCCCCTAGGTGTCCCTGGGGGAGCCCTGGGTGTGCCTGGGGTGCCCTGGCTGTCCCCTAGGTGTCCCTTGGGGGGCCCTGGCTGTCCCTGGGGTGCCCTGGCTGTCCCCAAGGTGTCCCTGTGGGTGCCCAGAGTGTCCCTGGGAGTGCCCAGGGTGTTCCTTAGGTGTCCGTGGGGGTACCCTTGCTGTCCCCTAGGTGTCCCTGGGGGTGCCCTGGCTGTCCCTGGGGTGCTCTGGATGTCCCCTTGGTGTCCCTGGGGGTGCCCTGCCTGTCCCTAGGGTGCCCTGGCTGTGCCCTAGGGGTCCCTGGGGGTGCCCTGGCTGTCCCTGGGGTGCCCTGGCTGTCCCCTAGGTGGCCCTGGGGGTGCCCTGGGAGTCCCTGGGGGTGCCCTGGAGGTCCCCTAGGTGTCCCTGCGGGTGCCCTGGGTGTCCCTGGTGTGCCCTGGCTGTCCCTAAGGTGTCCCTGTGGGTGCCCTGGCTGTCCTCTAGGTGTCCCTGGGGGTGCCCTGAGTGTCCCTGGGGGTGCCCTGGCTGTCCCCTAGGTGTCCCTGGGGGTGCGCTGGCTGTCCCTGGGGGGGCCCTGGCTGTGCCCTAGGTGTCCCTGGCGTTGCCCTGGCTGTCCCTAGGGTGCCCTGACTGTGCCCTTGGTGTCCCTGGGGGTGCTCTGGCTGTCCCTCGGGTGCCCTGGCTGTCCCCTAGGTGTCCCTGGGGGTGCCCTGGCTGTCTCTGGAGTGCCCTGGCTGTCCCCTAGGTGTCCCTGGGGATGCCCTGGCTGTCCCCTAGGTGTCCCTGGTGGTGCCCTGGCTGTCTACTAGGTGTCCCTGGGGGTGCCCAGGGTGCCCCTGGGGTGCCCTGGCTGTCCCCTACGTGTCCCTGGGGGTGCCCAGGGTGTCCCTGGGGGTGCCCTTGCTGTCCCGTAGGTGTCCCTGGGGGGGCCCTGGCTGTCCTTGGGGTGCTCTGGCTCTCCCCTTGGTGTCCCTGGGGGTGCCCTGCCTGTCCCCTAGGTGTCCCTGGGGGTGCCCTGGCTGTCCCCTAGGTGTCCCTGGGCGTGCACAGGGTGTCCCTGGGGTTCCATGGCTGTCCCCTAGGTGTCCCTGGGGGGGCCCTGGCTGTCCCCTAGGTGTCCCTGGGGGTGCCCTGGGTGTCTCTGGGGGGGCCCTGGCTGACCCCTAGGTGTCCCTGGGGGTGCCCTGGGTGTCCCTGGGGGGGCCCTGGCTGTCCCCTAGGTGTCCCTGGGGGGGCCCTGGCTGTCCCCTAGGTGTTCCTGGGTGTGCCCTGGGTGTCCCTGGGGGTGCACAGGGTGTCCCTGGGGTTCCCTGGCTGTCCCCTAGGTGTCGCTGGGGGTGCCCTGGGTGTCCCTGGGGGGGCCCTGGCTGTGCCCTAGGTGTCCCTGGGGGTGCATTAGGTGTCCCTGGGGGTGCCCTGGGTGTCCCTGAAGGTGCCCTGGCTGTCCCCTAGGTGTCACAGGGGGTGCCCTGTGGGTCCCTGGGGTGCCCTGGGGGTGCCCTGGCTGTCCCCTCGGTGTCCCTGGGAGTGCCCTGGCTGTCCCCTAGGTGTCCCTGGGGGGGCCCTGGCTGTCCCCTAGGTGTCCCTGGGGGTGCCCAGGGTGTCCCTGGGGTTCCCTGGCTGTCCCCTAGGTGTCCCTGGGGGTGCCCTGGCTTCCCTTTCGGTGTTCCTGGGGGTGCCATGCCTGTCCCCTAGGGGTCCCTGGGGGTGCCCTGGCTGTCATTACGGTGCCCTGGCTGTCCCCTAGGTGTCCCTGGGGGGGGCCCTGGCTGTCCCCTAGGTGTCCCTGGGGGTGCCCTGCCTGTCCCCTAGGTGTCGTTGGGGGTGCCCTGGGTTTCCCTGGGGGTGCCCTGCCTGTCCCCTAGGTGTCCCTGGGGGTGCCCTGGGTTTCCCTGGGGTGCCCTGGCTGTCCCCTTGGTGTCCCTGGGGGTGCCCTGGGTGTCCCTGGGGGTGCCCTGGCTGTCCCCTAGGTGTCCCTGGGGGTGCCGTGGGTGTCCCTGGAGTGCCCTGGCTGTCCCCTAAATGTCCCTGGGGGTGCTCTGGGTGTCCCTGGAGTGCCCTGGCTGTCCCCTAAATGTCCCTGGGGTGCCCTGGCTTTCCCCTCGGTGTCCCTGGGGGTGCCCTAAGTGTCCCTGGGGGTGCCCTGGCTGTCCCTAGGGTGCCCTGGCTGTCCCCTAGGTGTCCCTGGGGGTGCCCTGCCTGTCCCTGGGGGTGCCCTGGCTGTCCCTTAGGTGACCCTGGGGGGGCCCTGGCTGTCCCCTAGGTGTCCCTGGGGGTGCCCTAGGTGTCCCTGGGGGTGTCCTGGGTGTCCCTAGGGTGCCCTGGCTGTCCCCAAGGTGTCCCTGTGGGTGCCCAGAGTGTCCCTGGGAGTGCCCTGGCTGTCCCCTAGGGGTTTCTGGGGGTGCCCTGGCTGTCCCGTCAGTGTCCCTGGGAGTGTCCTGGGTGTCCCTGGACTGCCCTGGCTGACCCCTAAATGTCCCTGGGGGTGCCCTTGCTGTCCCCTAGGTGTCCCTGGGGGTGTCCTGTGGGTCCCTGGGGTGCCCTGGGGGTACCCTGGCTGTCCCTGGAGGTGCCCTGCCTGTCCCTTAGGTGTCCCTGGGGTGCCCTGGCTGTCCCTAGGGTGCCCTGGCTGTGCCCTCGGTGTCTCTGGGGGTGCCCTGGGTGTCCCTAGGGTGCCAAGGCTGTCCCTAGGGTGCCCAGGCTGTCCCCTCGGTGTCCCTGGGGGTGCCCTGGGTGTCCCTGGGGGTGCCCTGGCTTTCCCCTAGGTGTCCCTGGGCGTGCCCATGGTGTTCCTGGGGTTCCCTGGCTGTCCCCTAGGTGTCCCTGGGAGGGCCCTGGGTGTCCCCTAGGTGTCCCTGGAGGTGCCCTGCCTGTCCCCTAGGTGTCCCTGGGGGTGCCCTGCGTGTCCCTAGGGTGCCCTGGCTGTCCCGTAGGTGTCCCTGGGGGTGCCCTGCCTGTCCCCTAGGTGTCGTTGGGGGTGCCCTGGGTGTCCCTGGGGGTGCCCTGCCTGTCCCCTAGGTGTCCCTGGGGGTGCCCTGGGTGTCCCTGGGCTGCCCTGGCTGTCTCCTTCGAATCCCTGGGGGTGCCCTGGGTGTCCCTGGGGGTGCCCTGGCGGTCCCTAGGGTGCCCTGGCTGTCCTTTAGGTGTCCCTGGGGGTGCCCTGGATGTCCCTGAGGTGCCCTGGCTGTCTTCAAGGTGTCCCTGTGGGTGCCCAGAGTGTCCCTGGGAGTGCCCTGGCTGTCCCCTAGGGGTCTCTGGGGGTGCCCTGGCTGTCCCGTCAGTGTCCCTGGGGGTGCCCTGCCTGTCCCCTAGGTGTCCCTGGGGGTGCCATGCCTGTCCCCTAGGTGTCCCTGGGGGTGCCCTGGGTGTCCCTGGAGTGCCCTGGCTGTCCCCTAAATGTCCCTGAGGTGCCCTGGCTGTCCCCTAGGTGTCCCTGGGGGTGTCCTGCCTTCTTCTAGGTGTCCCTAGGGGTGCCCTGGCTTTCCCCTCGTTGTCACTGGGGGTGCCCTGGCTGTCTTTAGGATGCCCTGCCTGTCCCCTAGGTGTCCCTGGGGGTGCCCTTGGTGTCCCTGGAGTGCCCTGGCTGTCCCCTAGTTGTCCCTGGGGGGGCCCTGGCTGTCCCCTAGGTGTCCCTGGGGGTGCCCTGCTTGTCCCCTAGGTGTCCCTGGGGGTGCCCTGGCTGTCCTCTAGGTGTCCCTGGGGGTGCCCTGGGTGTCCCTGGGGATGCCCTGGCTGTCCCCTAGGTGTCCCTGGGGGTGCGCTGGCTGTCCCTGGCGTTGCCCTGGCTGTCCCCTAGGTGTCCCTGGGGGTGCCCTGGCTGTCCCCTAGGTGTCCCTGGGGGTGCCCTGGCTGTCCTCTTGGTGTCCCTGGGGGTGTCCTGGGTGTCCCTGGGGATGCCCTGGGTGTTCCCTAGGTGTCCCTGGGGGTGCCCTGGGTGTCCCTGGGGGGGCCCTGGCTGTCCCCTAGGGTTCTCTGGGGGTGCCCTGCCTGTCCCCTAGGTGTCCCTGGGGGTGCCCTGGCTGTGCCCTCGGTGTCCCTGAGGGTGCCCTGGGTGTCCCTGGGGTGCCATGGCTGTCCCCTAGGTGTCCCTGGGGGTGCCCTGGGTGTCCCTGGGGTGCCCTGGCTGTCCCCTTCGTGTCCCTGGGGGTGCCCTGGGTGTCCCTGTGGGTGCCCTGGCGGTCCCCTAGGTGTCCCTGGGGGTGCCCTGGATATCCCTGAGGTGCCCTGGCTGTCTTCAAGGTGTGCCTTTGGGTGCCCAGAGTGTCCCTGGGAGTGCCCCTGCTGTCCCCTAGGGGTCTCTGGGGGTGTCCTGGCTGTCCCGTCAGTGTCCCTGGGGGTGCCCTGCCTGTCCCCTAGGTGTCCCTGGGGGTGCCCGGCGTGTCCCCTAAGTGTCCCTGGGGGTGCCCTGGGTGTCCCTGGAGTGCCCTGGCTGTCCCCTAAATGTCCCTGGGGGAGCCATTGCTGTCCCCTAGGTGTCCCTGGGGGTGTCCTGCCTTCCCCTAAGTGTCCCTGGGGGTGCCCTGGCTTCCCCCTCGGTGTTCCTGGGGGTGCCCTGCCTGTCCCCTAGGTGTCCCTGGGGGTGCCCTGGCTGTCTTTAGGGTGCTCTGGCTGTCCCCTAGGTGTCCCTGGGGGTGCCCTCGGTGTCCCTGGAGTGCCCTGGCTGTCCCCTAGTTGTCCCTGGGGGGGGCCCTGGCTGTCCCCTACGTGTCCCTGGGGGTGCCCTGCCTGTCCCCTAGGTGTCCCTGGGGGTGCCCTGCCTGTCCCCTAGGTGTCCCTGGGGGTGCCCTGGGTGTCCCTGGGGTGCCCTGGCTGTCCCCTTCGAGTCCCTGGGGGTGCCCTGAGTGTCCCTGGGGGTGCCCTGGCGGTCCCTAGGGTGCCCTGGCTGTCCTTTAGGTGTCCCTGGGGGTGCCCTGGATGTCCCTGAGGTGCCCTGGCTGTCTTCAAGGTGTCCCTGTGGGTGCCCAGAGTTTCCCTGGGGGTGGCCTGGCTGTCCCCTAGGTGTCCCTGGGGGGGCCCTGGCTGTCCCCTAGGTGTCCCTGGGGGTGCCCTAGGTGTCCCTGGGGGTGCCCTGGGTGTCCCTAGGGTGCCCTGGCTGTCCCCAAGGTGTCCCTGTGGGTGCCCAGAGTGTCCCTGGGAGTGCCCTGGCTGTCTCCTAGGTGTCCCTGGGGGGGCCCTGGCTGTCCCCTAGGTGTCCCTGGGGGTGCCCTAGGTGTCCCTGGGGGTTCCCTGGGTGTCCCTGGGGGTGCCCTGGCTGTCCCCTAGGTGTCCCTGGGGTTGCCCTGGGTGTCCCTGGAGTGCCCTGGCTGTCCCCTAAATGTCCCTGGGGGTGCCCTGGCTGTCCCCTAGGTGTCTCTGGGGGTGTCCTGCCTTCCCCTAGGTGTCCCTGGGGGTGCCCTGGCTGTCCCCTAGGTGTCCCTGGGGGTGCCCTGCCTGTCCCCTAGGTGTCCCTGGGGGTGCCCTGGGTTTCCCTGGGGTGCCCTGGCTGTCCCCTTGGTGTCCCTGGGGGTGCCCTGGGTGTCCCTGGGGGTGCCCTGGCTGTCCCCTAGGTGTCCCTGGGGGTGCCGTGGGGGTCCCTGGAGTGCCCTGGCTGTCCCCTAAATGTCCCTGGGGGTGCCCTGGGTGTCCCTGGAGTGCCCTGGCTGTCCCCTAAATGTCCCTGGGGGTGCCCTGGCTTTCCCCTCGGTGTCCCTGGGGGTGCCCTAAGTGTCCCTGGGTGTGCCCTGGCTGTCCCTAGGGTGCCCTGGCTGTCCCCTAGGTGTCCCTGGGGGTGCCCTAAGTGTCCCTGGGGGTGCCCTGCCTGTCCCTGGGGGTGCCCTGGCTGTCCCCTAGGTGACCCTGGGGGGGCCCTGGCTGTCCCCTAGGTGTCCCTGGGGGTGCCCTAGGTGTCCCTGGGGGTGCCCTGGGTGTCCCTAGGGTGCCCTGGCTGTCCCCAAGGTGTCCCTGTGGGTGCCCAGAGTGTCCCTGGGAGTGCCCTGGCTGTCCCCTAGGGGTTTCTGGGGGTGCCCTGGCTGTCCCGTCAGTGTCCCTGGGGGTGTCTTGGGTGTCCCTGGACTGCCCTGGCTGACCCCTAAATGTCCCTGGGGGTGCCCTGGCTGTCCCTTAGGTGTCCCTGGGGGTGTCCTGTGGGTCCCTGGGGTGCCCTGGGGGTACCCTGGCTGTCCCTGGAGGTGCCCTGCCTGTCCCTTAGGTGTCCCTGGGGTGCCCTGGCTGTCCCTAGGGTGCCCTGGCTGTGCCCTCGGTGTCTCTGGGGGTGCCCTGGGTGTCCCTAGGGTGCCATGGCTGTCCCTACGGTGCCCTGGCTGTCCCCTCGGTGTCCCTGGGGGTGCCCTGGGTGTCCCTGGGGGTGCCCTGGCTTTCCCCTAGGTGTCCCTGGGGGGGCCCTGGCTGTCCCTAGGGTGCCCTGGCTGGGCCCTCAGTGTCTCTGGGGGTGCCCTAGGTGTCCCTGGGCGTGCCCATGGTGTTCCTGGGGTTCCCTGGCTGTCCCCTAGGTGTCCCTGGGAGGGCCCTGTGTGTCCCCTAGGTGTCCCTGGAGGTGCCCTGCCTGTCCCCTAGGTGTCCCTGGGGGTGCCCTGCGTGTCCCTAGGGTGCCCTAGCTGTCCCGTAGGTGTCCCTGGGGGTGCCCTGCCTGTCCCCTAGGTGTCGTTGGGGGTGCCCTGGGTGTCCCTGGGGGTGCCCTGCCTATCGCCTAGGTGTCCCTGGGGGTGCCCTGGGTGTCCCTGGGGTGCCCTGGCTGTCTCCTTCGAGTCCCTGGGGGTGCCCTGGGTGTCCCTGGGGGTGCCCTGGCGGTCCCTAGGGTGCCCTGGCTGTCCTTTAGGTGTCCCTGGGGGTGCCCTGGATGTCCCTGAGGTGCCCTGGCTGTCTTCAAGGTGTCCCTGTGGGTGCCCAGAGTGTCCCTGGGAGTGCCCTGGCTGTCCCCTAGGGGTCTCTGGGGGTGCCCTGGCTGTCCCGTCAGTGTCCCTGGGGGTGCCCTGCCTGTCCCCTAGGTGTCCCTGGGGGTGCCATGCCTGTCCCCTAGGTGTCCCTGGGGGTGCCCTGGGTGTCCCTGGAGTGCCCTGGCTGTCCCCTAAATGTCCCTGGGGGTGCCCTGGCTGTCCCCTAAGTGTCCCTGGGGGTGTCCTGCCTTCCCCTAGGTGTCCCTGGGGGGGCCCTGGCTTTCCCCTAGGTGTCCCTGGGGGTGCCCTGGGTGTCCCTGGAGTGCCCTGGCTGTCCCCTAAATGTCCCTGGGGGTGCCCTGGCTGTCCCCTAGGTGTCCCTGGGGGTGTCCTGCCTTCCCCTAGGTGTCCCTGGGGGTGCCCTGGCTTTCGCCTAGGAGTCACTGGGGGTGCCCT